>NC_090913.1:11463131-11507265 GCF_040956055.1 Brachionichthys hirsutus
TGTCACGCACATGCTCCGTGTTATCTCTAACCTATAGATAGATAGATGGATGGATGGATGGATGGATGGATGGATGGACACTTTCTCTCTCTCTGCCTGCTGAGAATAGACGTGTAAAGTTGGATGCAGCTGATGTAACTATTATTTGTCCTCCCTTTCTGGTCCATGCATGTCTCCCCCCCCCCCCCCCCCTCCTCTCCCACTCTCTCCTTCCTCTCTATTCATCTCTTCTCCTTCTCACTCTTCTTCCTCCCCTCTGACTAGGCTCAACTCACTCCAGTATTTTTAGTATTTGTGAGTAGGCGTCGCCAGGCCCTTATGAATTTTCATGGGTTTGTTTAGTGTGTAGGCTGACACGCACGCACACGCACACACGCACGCGCACGCACACGCACACGCACGCACACACACACGCACGCACGCACACGCACGCACGCGTGTGAAGTGTGTAGGCTGAATGCTGGTTAATGAGGATGTTTGAAGTCTTGGAACGAGCCTACAGCAGGCCTGTCAGAATCAGCGCCATCGCCCTCATCACGCTCCGGACTCCTCCGCTCCGTCTCCATCTCCTCTGACTCCTCCGCTCCTCTCCTCTGACTCCTCCGCTCCGTCTCCATCTCCTCTGACTCCTCTGCTCCGTCTCCTCTCTTCTCCTCTCCTCTGACTCCTCCGCTCCGTCTCCTCTGACTCCTCCGCTCCTCTCCTCTGACTCCTCCGCTCCGTCTCCATCTCCTCTGACTCCTCCGCTCCTTCTCCTCTCCTCTCCTCTCCTCTGCTCCGTCTCCTCTTCTCTCTTCTCCTCTCCTCTGACTTCTCCTCTTGTTTTCCTCCTGACTCCTCCGCTCCGTCTCCTCTGACTCCTTCGCTCCTTCTCCTCTCCTCTCCTCTCCTCTTGTTTTCCTCCTGACTCTCCATCCTCGGGCTTTCTCGCATGATGTTCTTAATCAAGGACATTAATTATCTTAATTTATCACACCCCGACAGTGTGGTTAGATCGCCCGTTCTGATGCGCTGTAGCTTCGGGAGGGTGTCTGAGCATCTCACAGTAACGCGCACATGTATGTAGCGGGTGGTGCCCCCCCCCCCCATGAGTAAGAGAAACTGCGTTACAGCCTCGACGCCCGATTCTTATAGAAAAAAAGAGGCAGAGGCGCGCGTTCAGAGTGTGTGACGTCACTGACCATTACGCACAAGCATATGGATCACGTCGTGCACGGGGAATGAGGCCGCCGTGTATCAGAGGAAGCGACAGGCAGACGAGGACGCGCATACATATGCGTAAAATCACAGCGTCTTGCGCGCGTCGTGTTCCGCAGCCACTCCGTGCGTTCTGTGATGTCTTCCGTTTCAAAGAAAGTCTGGACGGCTGCGTCTCCCCCCCCCCCCCGCTGCTGCAGGTCCACGCCACGTGACAGATCCTCCAGGCTTGGCGCGCACGCTGACTTGCTGCACGTTCAAGTGCGTTTATGTGCGCGCTCCTCTCTGTTCCCCTCTCCTGTCCCACTTCAGCCCAGATTAGAGCGGCCGTCTCCTGAGGGAGGCTGAATATATATATAAATAAAGCTTTTTAAGAGAACACTGATATAAACACACAGAACGCACGAATCTGGCACACATTCATGCACCGATGAAAAGGGTGCATTATGAAAGACTAGACTAGAGGGAGAGAGAGAGAGAGAGACCACAAAGCTCAGTAGTCACACAGACATCACAGCAACCTGAAGTTAAAGTAATTAAAGGAGTAGTTCAACAGTTGAAAATTAAAAAAATTGATTTTGATAGTATAGAATCCATCTTCTACTGGCAAGAAAGCAAAACAGCATCTTTCCAAAATTGTCCATTTCCTTATGGAAATCGTGGGCTTTGGTGTTCCCAGCGATGGTGTGGTGCTGAAAGCAGGAATAACCACACGAGAGAGAGAGAGAGAGAGAGAGAGAGAGATCACAACAGCACCCAGACGAGTAGAAAAATGTAACCTTTACTTATTTACAGATTGTACAGAGGTACTGAGTGACAAGGTAGTATTTACAACACAACTATAGTATCTTAGAAACCCCTGAACTTATACACGGGTGAAATACACAGCAGGGAGACCCAGAGGACTTCACTCCAACGCACTCGTACACCCGGGTCAAACCCAGACCCGTTCCAAGCCCAGGAACCTTCTCCAGACGTTCCTCGATGTTGAGCAGGAGCGAGCTGGGGAGCCACATTAGTGATGGGAACGTTGGTGCGTGAAGCCCGGCAGGTGTAAGACTCAAGGAGAACTGAGGTGTCGCAGCAAAATAGGTTCCACTAGAAACACGAGCACGTCATGCAATAAAATCAATCAATCAGAGAAATCAAACTAAAGGCTGGTGTGAAAATCTCTGCGACGGTGGACAGGGAGAACTCTTTCTACACACTCTCAACCACAATAGGACTGACGCAACACGTGTGTGTATGTGCGTGTGTGTGTGTGCGTGCGTGTGTGTGTGTTTGCGCGTTGTATGAGTAAGAGGCAGGTCAAACGAGTGGGACGAAGGAAAAAGAACAGAAAAAGCACACGCAAACACACACACAACTTCTCCATACACACATCCTCTGTCTTATATAAATGCCTGCGCGGTGTAAAACACACACACATACACACACACACACACACACACACGCACACGCACACACTCAGAGGTGAAACAGCACAGACCCATAGTGGAAGAGAAGCATGTGGGTGGGATGGGAGGGTTGTGTTCACCACACAGACTATCATTATTCATTTAGTGTGATTCAGACGATAGACCCGGCTACGTGTCGCGAGTTAACCGCTAAGCCAACCGGGGGATGGTTAACTAGTCCCGTTGGCTCAGCTGGCGACACCACCAGAGTGTAAAAAAAAAGAGAAACAAGCCCCACATGAGAATCTAAAACATGCCAGTCATTGTTTTTTTTTTTAAAGAAGCAGAATAAAAAACAACAACACTTTGTTGTTATTGAAAATAATCCAAACACTTTATACCATTTAAATCAAACAAATGAAATCAGTTTCTAACATTTAAAACAAATATTTCTCTGTACAGAAGAATAATATTGCAACCTGATATTGTGCATATAATTCACACACCAAACCAAGAGGGGCAGTGTTGACCTTTTTTGTTGCTGTTTGAACTATCTTGCATTCTTTGTAGCCAATATATAGATGTGTGTGTGTGTGTGTGTGTTGGAGAGAGTGAGAATAAAGGATAGAAAGAAAGAATAGAGACAGATGTTGAGCTAACGGGTCCTTTTTCCTTTAACATCCTTGTGCAGGGAAATCGATGCCTTTACTCAGTAGATTATGGATTTCTAGAACACTCGTATACATTACCAGCTTGTTGTGTGTGTCTGTGTGTGTGTGTGTGTGTGTGTGTGAATGAGTGCTGCCTCTATAACGGGTCACTTAGACGTGACTCTGCTGAAACGCAGCGCCGCGTTCTGGCCATTGGAGAGCCCCCCCCCCCCCCAAGCCGCTGGCAGACCCAGGAGGATTCATTTGACGAGTGAGTCTGTATACGGAAACATTATGCATCCTGCATCCTGCATCCTGCATCCCGCATCCTGCATCCCGCAACCCGCATCCTGCATCCCGCATCCCTGCATCCCGCATCCTGCATCCCTGCATGCCGCATTCCGCATCCCGCATCCTGCTTCCCGCTTCGGACCGGATGAGGTCTACTGATATGAAGTGATTTCCATGTTGAGTTTCAACCACCACGACTGAACGACTCTAATCTGCGGATACTTCGATCTACTGGAGAGGAAGGGAAGCAAAGGGATTGAATTACGAAACTACAGGAGGTTCTAAAGAGACTACAAGAGTCGTGTGATGCTTTACCCATGATGCAACACGCTAACAGAACTGTTCTCTAAAACTAATGTCAAGGAGAAATAAGAGCAAACGTCTGCCCAGAGAGCGACCCAGAATATTCATGCCCCCCCCCCCCCCCCCCCCCCCGGTATAAAAGTGTTTTTGGTCAAACATCTGTTCGGTGGTTAGGGTATAAAATCTACAAAGTGCACAAAGAGAAGCTGTGGTAGCTTCAACACACACACACACACACACACACCTTTAACGATCCTAGACTACTGCGCGTGTGTGTGTGCCTACACGTGCACGCGCGTGTGTGCATATATGACCCTGTATAGGAGTTGAGCTGGAACACAGGGCAGTAGGAAGCATGCAGTATGACCTGAAGACTAGCTAAGAGAGGAAGCGAGGGCGCTCTATAGGCTCCGCCTCTGGCTCAGGAGACACCAGAACGCACGCCGTCACCCCCCGGAGGCCACCAGAACGCACGCCGTCACCCCCCCGGAGGCCACCAGAACGCACGCCGTCACCCCCCCGGAGGCTTTTTTGGAATGTTCAATCAGCTGACATCAATAACAAACAGTCTGGAGTTTTTACATCCCTAAAAACGTGACACGGCACGTGTGTGTGTGTGTGTGTGTGTGTGTGCTCGGATCTCCGTCCCGCCACCCCGGTTCCTGGTCTAGTAGTGACTCCAGGATTATTAAGGATTACTCGAGTGTAGGTTACTACTCTTAAAGCCATGCTGGCAGTGCAGTTTGACAACATATGGATCGACTGTAGTGCAACAGGAGCGTCCTGGATAGGGGCGGGCATGTGTGTTTGTGTGTGTGTGTGTGTGTGTGTGTGTGTGTGTGTGATCTCAGAGTCTCCCTCATCTCCAAGAAGCTGGTGAGGAGGCGGGACAAGTCGGCTTGTCTTCCAAACGCCACTAACGGCGTTTGACTCCGCGTTCAGCGTCCCTCTTACTTCGATCCGTCTCGTCAGACCTGCCGCCAGTTTGTGCGTCCGTGCGCGCGGCTCGAGTCGAGTGCACACACACTCACACACTCTCAGATCCTGCACCGTGCCTCCGGATGTCCTTGTGGGCCCCCCCCCGGCCCCGGCGTATGGAGGGCGTGATAACGAAACAACTTCTTTTAGTCTGCATCACTTATCTGTCGGTCCGGAGCAGAGCTTCACCTGTGTGTGTGTGTGTGTGTGTGCGTGTGCGCTTAGAATCAGAGCTGCCTGGTCTGCTCACACGCGCGTGTGTGTGTTGGTGTGTCGGTGCGACCCTCAGACATCGGACTCGATGCTGGGCATGCGGCGGTAGAGCCGGGGCCGGTTGCTGCCCGCGCTGGAGGCGCGCGGCGCCGTCACGTAGCCCATTGGCTGGGAGGCGGCAGGTGGGACCATGTAGGCCACGACGGGGGGCTCCTGCAGCGGGTAGAACACCTGTTGGTCCACATGGCCGCCGTGCTGGTTGTTGTGATGGCTGCCATGGTTACCGAGGGTAAGTGACAGCTGCATTCGCTGCTTATAGAGCTCGTGGGCGGAACTTCTCTGCGGCAGGCGCGTGACAGCCTGGGGGGCGGGATCTCGTGGCGTCGTGCCGCCGGGGGCCGACTGGAGAAAAGGGTTCTGAGAGGGGCGATCGGGGAAGAGGCTCTTTGAGCGGCGTGGGAGGGGCATAGGCACATCCAGACTGTGGTGGTGGGAGGGCGACGGAGAAGGGGGGCTGCGGTTGCTGAACGGACGGTCAGAGCGCATCGTGAGGACGTTGGCGTACGCCCCCTCGTCCAGGGTCAGCTCCCGATCTCTGTCGGGCAGGCTCAGCCCCCGCAGCTGGGCGTGCTGCTGCTGCGACTGCCGCTCTGGAATGCCATCTGGAAGCATGTTCTCATAGGAGGGCTGACGGCTCAGCTGAGGGTGCCGGCCCGGCGAGGAGGCGGGGAGAGGAGACGGCGAGGGAGGGGAGGGCTCGAAGTGGCTGACGAGCCCGTCCCCTTCGCCCACCAGGCCCAGCTCGCTCTGGGGAAGGTAGTGCGTGAACATGTCCCCGCCGTGAGGGTGTGTGTGGGAGTAGTGCGAGTGCAGGTGGTCTTCGCTGATGTCGTACAGGTTCCCCAGGTGGACGCAGGCGTCGCAGCGGGCCTGCGCCGAGCGGACGGTGTACAGGCCGGAGTACCCGCCCAGCTTGGCGAGGCAGGAGCGGCAGTGGCCGGGCCTGACGCCTTGCGTCCCCAGTCCTGCACCCGGACCGTCGAACGAACTCCCGGTCTTGTCCTTGACGCTAGAGAGAAAGAGAGAGAGAACGACATCGATTATGCATGAAAAGGTGCAGAGCAGGCGAACAGCGGGGGGCGGAGCCGGACCTGCCGTGGCTGTAGGTGCTGTATTTCTTGTCCTTCAGGGAGTGCAGGTCGGCCTCGGCGCTGTGGCTGTGGTGCAGCAGGCTGGCGCTGAGCTGCAGAATGGGCGTGTCTGTCTGGTGGGAGAGTGTGTGTGAGTACGTGCTGTCAGGTGGAAACAGGTCAGGGGGGTAACTGTGGTCATCGCCTCCTCCCTGGCTGTCTCGCTGGTAGGGGGGGGCAGACTGCAGGCTGGCCTGGTCAGAGTCAATAGAGTAGATCTTAGATCCTCCTCCTCCTCCTCCACCCCTCTTCCTCAGCTGATTGATCGGCATGAATCCGCCCCTCGCCCCCATGGAATCAGAGTCTTTGTGTGACGGCGGCCGGCTGGAGCATTCCGAGATGTCAGAATGCGGCAGCGGTTCCTCGGGCAGGTAGCGCTGGCTCTTCATCGGAGGCGGGCCAGGTCCGGATGCTGGGGCGGGGTTTGGGCCAGGCCCCGGCGATGCGACGGTGGGCTGGGTCTTCAGGGTCTCCACGCTTTTCTTCCACAGGGCTCGGGGTTTTGACGCCGCTAAGGCCGGCCCGGCGAGGCGGGTCTTGCCGTTGTCGTTGGTGATTGACAGCTGAGGCTTGCTGGGGCTGGTCTGGAGGGCGGGACCTTTCTGTTGCATGGGGAATGGCGCGGCGTTGTTGAGGAGATTTTTGTGTCGTCCGGACAATGACAGGAAACCCTGCGGACCAGCAGCGTTGCTATAGAGACCAGGACCCTTCGGGGGCAGAGTGTGGAGCGAGTTACCTAGGAGACAAGGAGAGGCGCACCTCAGACAGCGCAGGAGACGGATGTTTGGACGGATTCTCAGCCGGTTAGCTGAAGCGTTATCTCCTAACGCGTGTGCAATCATGAGGGGAGCTTACACACGACAGCCAATCCCGTTAGAGCCTGAAGGTGGGGGGAGTCACCTTTAGATCTGCATACCTGCGCCGTATAAGTGAGGCAGGATGACCTCGGTACGTGACGCCGTCCCGCTCCGTGCATGACCTTAGTTCTTGCTATCGTGCGGTGCTGTGTGTAACGGCGTGTGTTACTGTGTGTAACGGCGTGTGTTACTGTGTGTAACGGAGTGTGTTACTGTGTGTAACGGAGTGTGTTACTGTGTGTAACGGAGTGTGTTACTGTGTGTAACGGCGTGTGTTACTGTGTGTAACGGAGTGTGTTACTGTGTGTAACGGAGTGTGTTACTGTGTGTAACGGAGTGTGTTACTGTGTGTAACGGAGTGTGTTACTGTGTGTAACGGCGTGTGTTACTGTGTGTAACGGCGTGTGTTACTGTGTGTTACTGTGTGTAACGGAGTGTGTTACTGTGTGTAACGGCGTGTGTTACTGTGTGTTACTGTGTGTAACGGCGTGCGGCGCTGTGTAACGGCGTGTGTTACCGCGTGTAACGGAGTGTGTTACTGTGTGTAACGGAGTGTGTTACCGCGTGTAACGGCGTGCGGTACCTTTCCCTGTCATCATGTCTAAGATGCTGGGCTGCAGGAGGACGGTGTTGCGTTTGGGGGACGACAGAGCCATGGACTTGGCCGACTTTAGCAGATGCAGCATGTTGGCTTGAGGGCTGAAGCCGAGCTCAGGATTCTTCTTCTTCATGTCTATATGGACGCCATGGATGCAGCTCCATATACCCTGAGAGGAGGAGGATGAGGAAGAGGAGGAAGAGGAGGAGGAGGAGAGGTGACAAAGGAGGAGAGAGGTAATGGAAGTCAATTCCCGGTTTACCGACTTCACGAGTTCAAAGATGAGCGGCGCTAATTTCCTGCTCCGATAAATTAAAGGAGACCTCTGCGTCCTCTTCTCCGGAACATTTACAGCAAACCTTCACCTCGCTTTGTTTTTTTTAACGTGGCTGGATGAGATAATCTCCGTCTTTTCAGATGAACTGTTTGCAGAGGCGCTTAGGAAATTTAATTTAGCTGATGATGTCACCGGAGGGAGTGGGAGGGTGGGGGCTTTGAGTGCAAGGAGATGTTCTTCCTGGAGCCACTTAACCTCCGGTATCGCTGCTGCGAGGAACACACACACACGCACACACACACGCGCACACACACACACACACACACGTCGCAGTCTTTTTGTAAAACACTTAATGTGTGAAATGCTGCTCGTCTGGAATAAAAGCCCTGCCTAACACGGAGACATGACATATGAATAATGAAAGAATGGTCTGTCTGGGTGTGCCCATTTCTGTTCGGTGCGTGTCTATTTAGGCGTGTGTGTGTGTGTGTGTGTGTGTGTGGTCAAGTCTCTTAGCTCACTGCACTTGCATATGTGATACCATTTCTAACTTTGCCACACCAGACTTGTCTACGTGGGAGGGGGGATGCGTCCACATCCTCTTCCTCGCCGTAAACCCATTCCACCCTCAGCTGGGCGCTGTAAACACATTATTCACCCCTTCACCTCTTTCATCACACAATCTGATCTAGAACCTTCTGCTGCATCCTACGTAGACGAGTCGTGTGGTACGCCACAAAAACACACGCATTTCATGAACATATGGAAAATCAGACAGATAAAGGAGCACGTTAAATGTTAGCTACAAGCGCGGTTTTGACTTTTATGCTGATTTTAATGTTAGACCCACATTAAATGCATTCATTATTTTTCTCTCTAATCAGCTTTACTGGTTAAACATAGATAAAAATAAAAGAGATTCCCGTCCTGTTGCTGTTTATGCTGAGCCCATGCTTTTCTCTAGCTTTCGCACGCTCCAGTATGGCGTTTCATCATTAAGCGCTCGTATTTGTAACAGCATCATTTGAAAGTACAATCTGAGAAGCATGGGGAAGAAGAAGAAACAACAAAAAAAAACACCCCACTGCTACCGAGGAACCAAAAGTGGATCATGCACCTCCCGCTGTCAGAAACAGACAAAGGTGCTGCTGCGGTGCAGAAGGGCGATGCACACGTTAGCGTTTCCTCACCCTGCTGATGGTGAAGAGCAGACCCGGTCTCCCCGAGCACACGCCGGTGAAGCAGTATCTCAGCCTCCAGTAGAAAAGGTGCTCGGAGATAAAGGTGAGGATGGAGAGGCCCATGGCCGTGGCCAGCATGTAGAAGACGCCGGCCATGTTGTCCACATCCAGCTGACTGGACATCACCTCGTTCTTCTCGTTGTGGCAGATCCCGGTCAACCACTGGGACTCCAGTTCTTCCATTTCACCTGTTGGGGAGGGGAAAAAAAAGGTTTAAGATGACAGCAGGAAGGGGTGAGGTGGGTAATCTAGCCTCTAATCCTAGGAGAGGGAGAGAGAAAGGGAAGACGAAGACGTGAACTGGTAGATGGAGCCAAATGGAAAGGAGATGGGAGGCGGAGCGAAAAAAGGATTGTAGAAGGTGGGAGAAGGGAAGATGGGCGGGGCTATCATGGGTGCTCATGTGTTGCAGGTGCGTGTGGCGTTTGCCACGGGGAGGCCGGGTGGCGGATCCAGCACGTTGATTTCCTCCTCCCCCCTCCTCTCTTCATCCGCACCATCTCACAGCTTATCATACAGAACAATCTGGGGGAGTAAACACACCAGGACCACAGTGGACACACGCACACACACACACACACACAAGCCCACGCAGAGTAATGATGATGAAATGGTGTGTTAAGCCCGGGCGCTGATACAGGGAGGGGGTTCTGAGAAGTGGCACAAATGTAGCAACGCTGGAGGCCTGGAAAATCTTCCAGCTTCAGGGGATGTGTCAGGTGCAGCATTAGGATGCCTGCGGGGGGGGGGGTCTCACCGTCTCCGATGATTCCCAGTATGGCCAGATCAACCAGGCGTTTCCAGTAGGATCCTTTCTGCAGGGCGATGCCGTAGCCCGTGGTGGCAAAGATGTAGCCGCTGCCGATGGTGACCAGCTTACAGCCGTCGTCTCTGCCCGCCATGTAGTTCAGCACTGCGGCGTCGTAAATGAAAGCGTCCAGCTTCCTGTGAAGGATCACGCGTTTCTGATTTACAATCCACACCAGGGTCGTTCTGTTTATGATTGACACACATTTTGGTATTTGGGTCTGTTATTTCTTCTTCTTTGTTTGATATAGATGAATATCGCCATAAAAGCACAAACTGTAATCACCGCTGCCAAGGCCTGCCTGTCTGTCTGCCTGTCTGTCTGTCTGTCTGTCTGTCTGTCTGTCTGTCTGTCTGTTGGCAACAGATCCATCTTTAACGCAAACAGTTACAGATGGAGGCTGAGAATTCAGAGAGAATTCAAGGCCATTTATTTAACAAGGGCAAAAACAAATTTAGAATAATACGGTGCAGTCCCGTCTTTTTTATTAAAGTGTGTGTTTTTTTTTTTTGTCTTTGAGTCAACTGAAACTTCCCCAACTCCAACTTCCTGCGGGATAAACAACCGGCTTCGACTGAAGAATCGAACGAAACACGGATGAAGCGCTAATTACACACTTTTGGTGTATAAACAATGGTAACGCGTGTAATGTTTGAGAAAGCGCACCGTCGCTGTTTGATATGCAGTATCGATAAAGTAATTACAGCGAGTGGAAAAAAGCAAAGTAAAATTACATTTGGCGAAAATATCCCAAAGATCAAAACAGACAAAACTAATGACCGAATAAAAGCACGGCAGTCGTCCCTTTATTAGCGTGGGAGAACAAAGGTAGCAAAATTCACAAACAAATTACGCTCTGCCTGTTTCGGCAGCTTCCCCTCTTTCCAGAAATAACGAGACTCAATAATGAGTGTCTGCATTTTACTGTCAGTGACAGAAACACTGCAGCGTTTTAGCCCGAGCCGGCGCCGGGCCCCCACGGGGCCGCCTTCCTGTGAGCCGCAGTGCCGTCTTTTTGTTTTGCTTCCACATGTTCTGAAGGATGCACCCCGCCTGCAAAGCGCCGCCACCTGCTCAGGTGTAATGAATATCAAGTTCACAGTGTTCCAGTACCCGCTCTTGAGGGTGGCCAGCGCGTCGTGGACACCCGTCTGATGGTATTTGGTCATGTACTGATGCATGTCTGGATAGTTTTTCCTGATGTTGCGCTCCGTGCTGCCGTTGGGAACAGTCCCGAAGCGGAATGGAGGGGAGTAGGAGTACGGACTCTGGAACTGCAGGGCGGCAAAGAAGGGAACAAAAAGAGTGAATTAAAAGGAGGAAGAGCAGCAATGATGTTTTGCTTTTTTATCTCTGTGAGACTTTCCTGGTAAAACAAAAACGTTTAAACAAAAAATGAATTTTTCCGTAGTTCTAGAAAACGTTCTAGAAGCAGTGCTCGACCACAGGAGGAGTCTGTGGTCGCTGGGACGACTCGCGTCACATCCACGCAGCTAATTATAATGCATAAACCGTTAGCATTAGCGAGGCCTCGCCTCCAGCAGTAGGAAATGACAGGGCTGTGCAGCAAAAGGCCGAAGCAAGCCCCTCCAAATATGCATCGTGTTGGGACACAGCAGCCGGAAGCATCTTGGATTTATTAGAGATTACACTGATGTCCCAGTAATATTTAAAACACCCAACATCCCAAAAAAGGGTTTACAGGCTACAACGGGAACGGCAGAAAGAGAAAGAGAAGGTGAGTTCAAAGTGTCAAAATGAAGGAGAGACAGAGAGGAGGAAGAGTGAAGAGACAAAGGAGAGAGGAGGAGGAGGAGGGAGAGACGGTGGAGCGGACGCATCAGTCATCATCACTGTGTGTCCAGTCCAGCGTTAAGCCTGGCTGGGGTTCTGCTGACACTGCCAGGCTCTGCAAAATACACACACACACACACACACTCGTTTGATCCATGCAGTGTGTGTTTGTGCGCCCCTGGGTCTGCTGTGCTGGCAGTGCTCGTGTGGTGACAGCTCCGGCCAGAGGGTCCGGGCTGTTGAAGCCCGAGGGCGCTCCCTGGAGGGGCCTGTCTGGCCGCGGGGCCGGCATCCATTACAAGAGCAACCCTGACTGCAAATGTGTTTAGTTTGGTCCGAGAGTGTGTGTGTGTGTGTGTGTGTGTGTGTGTGCTTCGTGTGTAATCCCACCTTCTTGTCGGACAGGCCGGTGACTTGGTCCACAAACTCTTCCTGGATCATGAAGGCCGCCAGGTTGGCAGTGTAGGAGGCGAGGAAGATGACGGCGAAGAAGGCCCACACCGACACGATGAACTTACTGGTGGTGCCCTTCGGGTTCTGAACCGGGACCGAGTTGTTAAACACCAGACCCCACAGCAGCCACACGGCCTTACCGATGGTGAATGACGGGCCGTGTGGATCTGATGGAGAGGGAGACGTAAAGGTCGCACCCTGAATCTAAGGGGAAGCCTGGATTCCTGCTCCTCGCTCGGGGGGGAGGAGCGCCGGGCGTGATATTCCTGACTGTGTGTGAGCGCGTACCTTTGCCTTGGGCCAAGTTGCGGTTGAAGCCCAGCGGACTGACAAACTCAAAGAGGAAGACGGCGATGGCTGTGACGATGAGGAGCATCACAAACATCATCACCCAAACCGACGCGCTGAAAGGCTCTGAGAGGAAGGAGGGAGGAGAGGGGGGGAGAAAAGGAGAGTTAAAAAGAAGCCACGGAGGAGCGGAGGACGAGCGGGAAAGGGAAGGGGACGGAGAGAGAGAGGACGAGCACTCAATCAAGGAGAACGGGGGCGAGGGAGAGACAGAGGAGGTGAGAAAGGGAGGACGGCGGGATGGGAGGAGGGGGAGAGTTAGTCCCAGAGAGTTTGACGGGGGACATTTCCATATTTCTCATTATTCTCTTGGATGGGAGAGAGCGAGGGGAGAGAGAGAGAGCGAGAGAGAGAGAGAGAGAGAATCCAACTTCAGGTGATCTGATGTGAGCTGCTCTGGTCATGTGATCTACTTCAGTGCCTCTGTGGGTGTGAAGGTGTGTGTGTGTGTGTGTGTGTGTGTGTGTGTGTGTGTCACTGTATGTGCAAGCATGTGCCTGCTAGGGTTAGCCATCCCTGAGAGATTGTGCACTGAGGTGCCTCTAATGGGAGTGTGAGAGATACTGAACCATCACTGATACCCTGGCCCCAACACACACACACACACACACGCCCACACACACGCACGCACACACACACACACACACATAGCATAGCATAGCTTAACATACATCAGGCCAAAGCACAATCATTCCCCACACATCCTCGATTCAAAGCAAAAACATCCTAATATAATCACACACATTCATTTTTGTGACACACACACACACACACATTCATTTTTGTGACACACACACACACACACATTCTGACACATGGCTTGATACACGGGGACCGACACACGCACGGTCCAATACATCCCCTCGCTCCCCGTCTCGCTCCAGTGACAATACAGAACATTAGTGGAGCACGGAGGAGCGCTTCAGTTTCTAGTCATGTGAACAACTGGAGGAAGAGGAGGAAGAGGGAGGCGAGTATCGAGAGGATGCTTTGTCTGAGATGACTTTTCAAAACAGCTGGAACGCTCCACTTCCTCTGCTGGAAATATTAATGTGCTGAGGGTGTTGAGGCTCAGATAAAGTACGAAGGGAAGCTGGTCAGCATATACTCTCTGAATAAAATATTACATTTATGCAAGGGGTTTTGCCAACCCCCCCATGTCACTGGAGGGGACGGAGAGAAAATGAGAACATTTATGGCTGAAGAAGACAAAAAAAAAAGAAAGACGAACCGAGGAAGGCGGACGGAGAGACGGTCCCGTTGCTGCGAGACACCATGACGCTGATGCCCGTCTCCACGAAGGGCACGGAGAAGTCGATGACCTCTGACCTCTCCTCATTAATGGTCAGTGAACCGACCGCCATGGCTGCTTTCCTGTACACCACCTGGGAACAGAACATCAGTGACACTGAGGACTCTACCGACGCTGACAGGAAGCAATGCAGGGGGCTCTGCTCCTCTCTGCCCCTCTCTGCCCCCCCCCCCCGACAGCGTTTTGTTCTGGATGTGAGATATCACAGCGACTGAGGGTATAAGCACAGAATGTCATCTGTAGTTGGAGGGCGCTTTCAGCCAGATTAGATGACAACTAACAATACAGCTGTCTTTTTCATAACTCCAACATTTCCGGGCGTCTAAAATGCATTCTGGCAGTTTGAGCCCCCGCTCGTACAGACGTCGTTTTTAGTATGAAGAAAAATGTTACGCGTCTTGCAGATTTAATTGTCTAGAAGCTCCCGGCGGTTTGATCTCGTAAACGTTTCCAGCATCTCTGGATCAACTCGAGATGCCTCACGCTTCAGTTTCAAGGATTTTATTGTGGCGGGGCTTCGTTTTTAATCTGGCAAGATTAAATGTATAATTGAAAGAAAGGATGGCCGAGTTAGCCTTGATGTAGCTGCTGTTGAATAGCCTTTAATTGATACTCTGCTGTAGATTAATGGCACGATTCTTATTCCAATATGGAGTGTATTTACGTCTAAAATAAAACTGAACAAATAAAAATAAGTGTTGCATGTGTGGATAAGATAATTATCACGTGTGTGCGTGATGTTAGCATGATGCTACATCCATCTCGTTCTGAGGTAAAATACAACAGAACTGAGCTTCAGGCGATTTTTATATTACATGCCTTTAAATCTTCTAAATCCGACACACTGGGCCTATTTATGTGAAGCTACTTCCAGAACCCAGTTAGCATAGCTTAGCTGGGAGCGATAACTTATTATCTTTAGAGGCACTTTGGGGTGTTTATACAATTGGGCAGAATAAAAAAAAAAAACGATTTCCTTATCTTTCTAGTATTTATGCTAATTTAAGCATATTAGCTTTTGGCAGCAACTTCTTATCCACAGGAAGTGGTTTTGATCTTCTCGTCTATCTCAGCAAGATAAACCGATGACGGCTAAAGGGTGCGGTTTTTGCAGCCGGGACAGGAAGTACCTCTCCGACCATGCCGTTCCACACGTTGTTGATCTTCTTCCCGTGTTTCCCGTTGGTGACCAGGTAGAGGTCGTAGGTGAACTTCACGTTCCTCGCTATCTTCTTCAGGATGTCGATGCAGAAGCCCTTGCAGCACTGTTTAATGTAGGCGCCTCCCGACGTGCTGTTGCTGCAGCACGGAGACACACACACACACGCACACACACACACACACAAACACAATTAGGCGCTGTTTTTTCTATTAGAGGATTTTTTTCGGTGTTAAATGCGTGAGGTGTATCAATAAGCGTAATCTCGCTCCCTGCTCGCTCGACACCTGGTGGCTCCATCAAACTGTAAAAGCTGAATTACGAGTGCAGAGAAGCCATAAATACAGCTGAAGGGCAGACAGCCCGGACGGTGTGTGAATGTGTGTGTCTCCCTCAGTGCCTGAAAACACAGGGGTGCTGAGCAGATGCTGCCGGCCTTTAAATAGACCTGGGCCGTGCAGAACAAGCAAACTGCATGATTAAAATATCAGCTGTCCTTCACCGAGTCTTGCCTCGTCCGCTTTCTCCCATCCTCCCGTGTTTCACTGATTCCGTCCTTACTTCTCCAAAACCTCACAGAGCTCCCATACGGTACCGCCGCCGCCGCCACGCTGTTTCAGTAAACCTTTCTGACAGCCGTCCCCGAGGACCTCGGGGCGGAGAGCTGAGCTGAATTGTTGGATGAAATCATTCTCATAATCTATTAAACCCTACCAGCATTTTCAAAAGTATCGCCATGAAAAGTTAATTCTGCTCCCATGTCAGCTCGGCGACCTTTTCGCATGCCATCTCCAGCCGGGTCCGACTCGAGACTGGATTCCCGAAGAACCGTGAGGTTAATAAACTGCGAGCGCAGAGAACGGCTGTCACAGGACGGCGGCATCGAGGTATTAAGAGATCTTTTAGCAGCAGTCGAGCCCCAGGTGTTCTAACGCACACATGCTGTATACATCAGGTTTCCCCAGCTGAGCCCTCGCTGGGTTCCCTATTCACACTCGTACACACCCCATCTCTTGGATTCATGTCATGCCTTTGCAGCAACAAACACACACCAATAAAACGGAAGTAGTTAGCCCTCGTGGTTGGACGGATCTATTTCCGTGCGTGCGGACACACGGATGGCCGGACACAGAAATGGCAAATGTGATGTAAATGGAAGCCTTTAGAAGAGACGAGTCATCTTGGCCCTCAGACTTCCTCCGCGATCGCTTTGTGGAGAGGGTGAGAAATCAGGTCAGAAGTCAAACTTCCATTAGCTGTGATTCAGACGTCTAATTGTCGCTGCCTTCGGGGCTGAATTTAATTGGCTGAGCGGATCAGAAACGTTGCGTTTGCTGCGTTGCGTTTCCTGTGTTGCGTTTCCTGTCCGCCGGATGAAGTCACCCTGATCGTAGCCCGGCCTTTATGTAGCACATTAAATAAAGATAATCTTCTACGCTCTGTGACCTGAAAATGGTTAAAACGTAATAGATCAGAGTCGGGGCGTTCATATGGAGGATTAACTTTGTTAAACAACGTCAAAGGTTAAAAAAATATTAAACTCTGACAATTGATGGACATGAAGTCCCCCAAAAATACGTCTTGATTCAGAACTGTCATAATAAATAGGGAAGGATTATAGAACGCTACGGCTACAAAGCGCTAGCGTGTGTTGTTACAAGTGACTCCCTGCACCGACAAAAAAATAAAAATAAGAGAAGAAAACTGTCGAACACAATCCTGAAGACTTCTGTTTGAGGCAGCAGGAACAGAGAGAGAGAGAGAGAGTTTATGAGCTATTGAGGGAACGATAATTCAGCTGCAGGGGGGGGGGGGGCATCTCACTATTAAGGAGCAGCAGAACAAACTGACAAGGCCAGGTGAAGCGATGATGTACCTGCCGCGGGGAGCGGAGCGCGCCAAACCCCGGCTGGCGAACGCAGCGAGGCCTGCAGACATGAGCAGGCGACTCCCGGAGGAGCCTGGACTACCAGGACCAAGGATTTAGAGCTGATGTAAACAGCCAGGTGACAGCGGGGAACACGGGGAGGTGAAAGGAAGGGCAGGCTGCAGCAGTGTGGATGCTTCTAAAAAGCAATGCAGCCCAGATGGGAGCAGGCAAAAGGTTGGGCAGAGTCCCGAATGAAACATCCTTTCAGTTTTAGTCTCCAGGTAGAGCAGAGGCCGGGATTTATTCTTTCAATGTCTTTTGATACGGGACATTTTACGGTGGTAGACTGTAAATGTGCCAGAGAGTAGTTTTTATTCCTGTTATTGGATCCAGAAAAGGCCATAAAAGTTAGAATTGCCTATTAAAGGATTTTATTAATTCTACAATTAAATTGATTTGTAAATGGAGACATCTCACAAATAAGCATCCAGTTTATAATGACCCTATATTTAACTTCTGTTTGTGGCCACATTTCAAATCAAGTAGGCACTCGAAATTTAGACAGCTGTAAAGATTAAAAATACACTATCGAGCCATCATACGAGAATGGAGAGTAATAAAAAGACGCATGTTGCTGTTTACAGATTAAATACACCACAGGCGTGCAAAATAAGCAGCGAGGCAAATTAATAATTGTAATATTTGAAGGAATTACCACGTTCTGCCCATTTGAATGAATGCAAAGTTAAGAAAAGCGCACAATAGGAAACACGAGTATTTACAAGGGGTAGAAGAGCAAAAAATCAAGAGCACTGACAGATTGGTATTAGAAAACTGACAGCAATTCATTATCAACGCTGAACTGATTATCCGTGAGCCAAATGAGAACCACTTTGCAGTACGTGTTAAAGTCGTTTCTCCTGATACAATAACGGTGGCGGCTACACAAGTGCTAATTGTCTTGGTGTAGAACATGCATGCAGTGACAGCGGGTTGCGACACGGATCGCTGCGTTCGAGAGTTCAGGCTTTAAGGCAACAAATGTTAGAAGTATTGTCGTTTGTTCTTCTTAAAAGCCCCATTGACATCAGTAAATCAGAAATAGTGGGTTTTAAAAGTGGAAGTGAGGGATGGATTTTATTGTGTGTATTGCGTTTGAAATATCCCCCTCCTTTATCCAACCTCACTACTTAACTTGTGTTCCCGTTCTCACATGTCATATTAGCCAACAACATTCGGACGTTCCGCTTTGCTGGAAAATGTGAGTGGTTATTGTATTAGGTAAAAAGGAGTGGGCCCAGTGTACGTCCTTGTAGAACAAAAGTGAATCTGATCCGATTGGCAGTAACAGACTGTTCTTAAAGAGACAGGCACCACTTTGGCGGTCGGACTGACTTCATTCTCTTCAGCTGAAACAAATCAAATGAAGAAACGGCGAGCGTCAAACGCTCTCAAGAGATCAGAGACGGCGTCTTTTTACCCCGCCGTGAGAACCAATTTCCCATGATTCTCTGGTAACTTGAAGTGTGTTTGTCTCTTAAAAGCTTCTCGAGCAGTGGGCGTGGCTTGTGTGTCCACTTACTTTCTGACATGCTTGCGGCAGGGCACAGAGTTCCTCATGCAGGTTCCGGTGAGGATGTCCACGTTATCAACAATGACGAAAGGCTTCTCCTCCAGGGTGACGATGGAGAGATGGTTTTCATCGGCATCCTCGTCCCCGTGGGAGTTGTACCTCGGCCAAACCGGAAACATCAGCGACAGCGTCCCGTTCTCCCAACGGCCCATCTGTGTGTGTGTGCAGACGCGCACGAACGCAAATCAACAATGCCCACTGAAAAGAAAGCGTTTGGACATTTTAATATTTGTGCATTACCTTCTCCCACTTCCTTTCGCTGTTCAGCACGATGACAACCAATTTGGGGTTGGCTTGGTAACCGTCTGGAGTGAAGGATAAGTCCCGCCCATCATTCCAAACATGCATCATGTGTCTGAAAAAGAATAAGAAGCTGTTATTGGCTTTTGCATCTGTTTTGCAGAATCGCTGCTGCATAAGTATCCTCCTTAAACCAAAGATGAAGTCAACCACCATGAGTGCATGCACGCCTTGAGCGTGCACGTTCGTGTGTGCATGCAGCTACTATTTGTGTGTGGGAGGGGAACGAGTCAGAGGCCACGTATCTCTCCCGTCAACATTCAGCATTGATTTCTCCACAGATAAGCAGCAGAAAGAAAAGCTATCGGCATAACGAGGCTGCCTTCACCCTCCTGCACTGCTCACTACGGTTACCGTGCAAACATTAGGAAAAAGTGAGGCAGCGGGGGGGTAAATGAACCAGTATCAGACGCAGTGATACGGGATTAAGAAAACAGGACTGGCTTTCTTGACCAGGAACAATAAATAATTACAGTATAATACACGCCTTGTTTTTTTTTATATATGTGAGCAATGCAAAGGTTAATGAAAATAAAACCATATTTCACAAAGTGAAAACAATTCCTTCTAAACTAAAAGAAACAAGTGTAATTTTAGTTTATCTAATATGCAGGAAAAGCATTAAAGTCAGCGAACTTAAAACATTCTGTTGGACGGCGGATTATTAAGCCCTACTTTGGTCTGTTTTATGAAGAATTGCAAACGCTCCTTCAAAGTGGGCTGCACTCGCTTTGAATAAAGAGTAAATAAAAAGGTCCCCGTCTTCCTCCCGTTCACCCACCGGATAACACCAAACGGCTCTGCAGTGGGAACAGGCTCCACCGGAAAACAGATAATTACGTAAAGGCCTGCACACTGGAGGCACATGCTGGCACATAAAGCAACCTGCCTTCGTGGTGCAGACCGCAACGCTTTCGGCTCCGCGCCACACGTCAAGACAAATACGCATTGCTGTGGTAAAACTCTTCATGGTGCAGCAGGTGATGCCCTTGTCACAGCGCATCGCCACAGCTAGTTACATATAGCGGAAAAACTGTTGCCGTCTATTCTGGGAAACTGCTGTCTCCTCTTATTTCATGTTCGTTAAGATTTTCGGGGAAAGATTTTGTTGAGGATGAGGCTGGTGAGCTTTTGAGGGCGAGCGGAGCAGACAGATTTACGCGTCTTACGTGTTTTTGGGATTTATATTCATACGTCGTCCGTTTATGCTTCCGTTTAAGATGCCAAGAAAAGGAGGTTTAAGGATTTCTGAAGAACTGTGTGCAAAATAATTTGCATGGAATCTAAATTTAAAAGTGATTTTATCAGCCACCCATGGATAAAAAAAAGAAAACTGCTTCTGCAAATGTCACCTTTAAGATATGGGTCCATATAGTGTGTATATATAAAAAAAAAATCTTTGTGTGAGCACTCTCAAAAAGCATGAATAAAGAAGTGAAGGAGGCAGGGAGCATCTTTTTCCGAAACAAGTGACAGCTCTGGGGTTTGCACGGTACGGTGATTCCATCAAATAGAATAACCTTTTGAAATTTACCACAAGGACACGCCTCGATAAAACCTGAACAATTGTGGAGACCACATTCCCTGAAACCGAGTCTGAGTCATTATTGGCCGTCGGGCAGGAGTGACGGGGATCCAGCGGGGTCACGGTGTTGTTTTTTTTAAATGCCAGATCATATTGCCCCGCTTCTACCCACGCTGTGGCGAGAACTAATGCATGCAGACTTCTGAGCGCAGCCTTTTCCAAATCGGGGTACGGAAATCCAAACTGTCACTTTATTATCACGGAACTTGGCAGCAGTTGTTTTGACAAATATGCAAATTCTATCTAATAAGTTAGTGAAACAAATGAGCATCCCTCAGAAAGGAAGGAGATTGTTCTGAGAAAAGTCCCGTCGAGGACTGAGTCATATCGGATCAAGCTGTCAACTGCGGCGGCATTGTGTGTGCGTTGATATATACTGTAATGGGCCAATAAGAGAGAAAGATTGCATAATAAAAAGGTAATGGTGAGAATCACTGTGGCTCCCATTCTAATAAGGCAACCCATGTGTCACCGCCGACATGCGGCGCTGAGCAACCTGACCTTCAGCTCGATAGGAAATAATATGCACGCATCAGCAACCGTATTGCAGTCGCAGTCAAAGGAAGTGATACGATGAACAGATTGTGCTTTTAGAGTTCGGGATGCGTGCGACTGTTTGCCCTCAAAGAGTCTCGTTTGAAGGGTTCCAATGCGCCCTCATGGTGGAGGCTTCAGGGAACGATGCTGCGAGACAAAGAGGGAACAAAGCCGGTAAAAGAGACGCTTTAATCCCGGGTTAATCCCAGAAATTACGCACATAGCACACTGCAGCGGACAAGCGGCGGCGGCAGCTGCTTTTCCGCCTGACGCTCAATCCGTCGGCTCGAGGATGTGGCGGCTGGACGAGCTCATGCAGCGAAGCGTGCATGCGCACGAGAGCTACTCGTGTTAAATGTCATCAGGCATCGCGGCGTTTAACACCACTGCCGTCGCCGCTTCCTCTCTCGCTTCCAACCCTCCATTAGTGCACTGGAATGAGTTACGCAACCCCCAGCGACAAAGACGAGTCCAGGCCTCCGTCTCCTCCTCACCTGCGGAGGGCGCTAGGCGGAAGTTTTCCCGGGCTCCTGTCCGATGGCGTGCTGTAGCAGCTGCTCTGAGCCTCCGGGAGCTCCCCCTTCTCCCGCAGCATGGCGGTGGCTGCGGAGGATATGATGCCGACGCCGTCCCGCACACGCGTGTCCAACGGGTACTCCCAGTCGTCGAAGGACACGGAGATCATGCCGAGGGGAAACACCTGAGAGGAGAAGGAACGTCACATGGTCCTCTTCCTGTTGATCCCGGGGGACATGCCATCCGTGATTTGCATAATGCATTTGGGATTCGCATCAATCCGTGTCATCGAGCCAGGACCCGGACAGGTTGGGGGTACGACTGGATGTAGTTATGCGACTCAGTTTTCGTAAGTGTTCTCCGGATTCTCTGAATTGTTTGAGGATTCTACGGATCACAGATGGTGATCCAATCGGGTGTTAAAAGTCAAAAAGGTTTTGAGAAGTGACATAGAAGTCAATCTGATTTGTTTCTGTGGCTGTCGCTGGAATAAATCTATTTATTGGGAAGTGTTCACACGATCAGAGAGGATTAATCTCTGTCTATTAAGAATCAGGCCAGCAGCTGGTTAGCTTATTAGCACAACGACTGGAACATGAACAAGCTGGCCTGGCTCAGTTCAAAGGAAAAGAAGATCATTAATGCACTGTATGACAGTATATTATTAAAAAAAAGAAGAAGATTATGTGCATCAAGCAGGGAATGCCAGGAGTCTCTGTTATTTAAGTGCAACGGCATCCTGCCAAAAAAAATAGTCTTTAACCTTTTTGTAAAATGACAACTTTTATGGCTATAAGAAAATTAAATGCGCCGTATTAATCACTGAAGTTTAAAGATGCTGGACAGGACTTAATAGATGCAGTATGATAATATAAAATCTCATAAAACCATTAAAAAAAGCAAAATTTCATACAAATACGAAGTATTTTGTTGATGATGTAGCTGGAGGAGGTCCGCCCCTCCTATATGTGAGTCTCAGTACCTCGGGGGTAAAGTCTGGGTTGCCAGTGGTGAGACTGGACACGATCCAGATGTAACCGGCTCCTATCAGGCCCAAGGATCGAGACTCCTCGAGTATATACCTGCACAAGAGTCAGAGATTCAGTAAAGGCATGCTGGAGAAGAAGCAAGAACAGAAAATCAAAGCTGTGGGAACTCACACGGCCTCATCCTTGGAGCAGTACAGCAGTATCACAGGACTCTGGATCCTCTTCAGGGCAATGTGCGATTTCGAGTTGGGGTCGCCGTCGACAGCATCGAGAGTCACCACGCTCTGCAGGTCCCAGCGCACAAAGCTGCAACGGCACGCCGTTTAGCCGCACAGGTGCACAATCCTGTCAGGAAGCAAAGGTGTGTTTGTGTCGTTACCTGTGATCCACAGTTATCCTCAGCGTGCTGATGAAATCCTGGTACCCGGGGAACTTGGAAGTGACGATAGAAAAAACGTGCCAGTCGTACTCCTCCATGATGGCGAGCATGAGAAGAGCTTCCTGCTGCAGCGCCGCTCCGAACTGGAAGAAGGTGGACTTTTCATCCTGAAACGACACACACAGGCCGGCAGCGGAGAACGTCAGCCGAGGAGTTTATCTCTGGATGTGAGAGAATTAAAACCGTTTCCAGTTTTCCAATCAGCCAGGCAGACCCGGAGATAAGAGGAAGCGTTGGAGAAACAAAGGAGGAGAGAGCGGGAAATGGGAACGGGAGGATGAGGGAGAGAGATTGAGAAGTGAGACGACGCTGCAAGAGAGTGATTGCTGGCAGTGGGAGTGTGTGTGCGTGTGTGTGGGTGAGATAACTGCCTTGTACCTCACAGGTTTGATTCACCCCAGCCCCCGGTCGCCAACATGACGCCAGCCGAGCATCATCCCAATGGCCTTCAGCCAATCACTGCAGGTCATTTTCTATAGATGCTATAGTCTTATCTCAAGCTGTAAAGTGTGTAGCTACTGCTTGCTCTCCGCTCCGCTCATCAACAGCAGGAGGACAGCAGTATTCCAACGGCACCGACTAAAACGTCGCACAACAAATCCATCAGCACGGGGGCGCGCCCTCCATTTGTATACTGAGCCCTAGCTGTTTCTGGATATATGCCGCGGAGGGGAACGCAAACTCTTGTTGCCACGGAAACGGCAAAAATAGTACGTGTAGTTTGCGAGATGTGCGCCGGACGAACGCGATAACAGATGACAGCAGGATGGACGGACACACTGATGTCGTTTCCACGTCGGCGGGATGAAAAGGGAGGAAAGCGGCGAGGAGAGAAGATGGAATTGTGCTTCAAAGAGATTTATCTCACTCACTCCACCTTCCTGTGTGTGTGTGTGTGTGTTAACACAACACACCAACACAGAGCCGCACAAACATCCTCCCAAACCTTCACTGGCGACGCAAACGAGGCAATCGACCAGTCAATAAAACATTCTGTTCATTCATTCATTCATTATTGATTATCGTCACATTACGGGTCGAGCAACCGGATGACGAGAGATAACAACGCACACACACCAAACGATGAGCAGCGAATCAGAGAGCGCACACAAACACGGTGACGATGGCCGCTCAGCTGAGCGAGCCTCTGCATTCAGAGGACGTCTAATCAGCCAGATGGAAACACGCTGGAGCTTCTTTAAGCCTCCATTGGATCAGCGTTGGGTTAATATTAACTCTATAAATCCTGCAAATGTGTATATGAAGTTAAAAGCAAGAAATGTCGCCGTTACTCCAGCGGTGAGGAATCCTTTGCGTCATGTTTAGAAAACATTTATATTTACATCCGTCATTGCCGACGAACCCACGCATTTCCTTTTAAATTCCCTCATAATCTGGCGGGTGGAGACGGGGGGGGGGGGGGGGGGGGGGGTGAGTGGAGGATGCAGGATGAAAGTCTTCTTTAGGAGACTGATGGGTGAAAAGGGAGGATGATAGCTGCTGCTGGTTGCTAAATAATAAAAGATAAAGTGAGACGTTGACACAGACCTGCATCTTCTCATCAAGTCACACAAGTCCACCAAGAAGCTTACGTATGAATAATGCACACACACACACACACACACGTATTTCCACATTATAACCCACATACAGAGAGATGTGCTGATGAAATGGTGCATCAATTATACAAACACAGTGAACTTCATGTAGAGTTTTGTATCCACCCACCTGCATGCATGTAACACGTGCACGTGTGTACATGCACACGGGAAACTCAAAATATAGCTTTACTCATGTGCAGCCACACGGATGAATAATACAACACCAAAACAAACACAGTCACTTTCTGTCTCCTCATGCACACACACACACGCACACACACACACACACGCACACACACACACACACACACACACACACACACACACACACACACACACGCACACAATTTCATGTCAAAGAAAATGTTTGTTTACAGCAATCAGACAAAGAAAATACAAAAAGTGTGGCGAGAGCCGTACAGATTGAGGCCAGTGAGGGATGAACCGAAAGATCTCTGGAAATCACCCGGAGAAGGAGTCAGGTGGGAGTAAACAAAAGAATAAACAACCAGGAGCTAAACAAACAATAACCTGACAGCGCCGGCAAGGGAGCGCTTGACATGGGTCGACACAAAAGAGGAGGATGGAGCAGGTGTGCAGAATAACCAGAAGGAGACGGGGTAAGGGGGAGGAGGCTGATGAGGCCAGCGATGTGCTTTATGAATATTTAATGCGGTAGGTCAGTGAGGATGTCACAGCTCCATTAAGTTGGCCTGACAAAGTGCGGCCCCATCCCACTTAAGCCTTATACAAATCAAGGTGCAGTAAAAGCACAACCACAGAGAATCTGGTCGAGATTTGATGGCGTCTTTTCAAAACTAGACCCGCACATCCGTATTGATTACCGGTCTTTGGACAATGTGTAACGTTAAAAACAGAAACGGCCTCCTGAGCGTTACAGTCAAGCAGGAAACGTCAAGCGTTCCTTGATCCCCGTTGAAAGGCGAGAGACCCTTGCAGCAGAGACATGAAGTCATTTCTTGACGCTAACAGAATGTAAAGGCCGTTCCCTCGTGAGCCAACGAGTGGCGGTCCCTAAAGCTCTGAAAGCTTTTTGGTTTCAGAACACAGAGACAGCTCCCGCCCCGCGTTCACCAACCCAACGCGGGCTTCCTACATCTCCTACGTCGACGGAGAGTCGTAGCATTTAGCTTGCAGGCGCTGGCTCCCGATGCTAACAAAGGCTACTTCAGTATTTAACAATCCCAACGCTCGAGTCTACAGTCTCACGCTCCCCAGGCAAACACAGGATCGCATTTAGCACGGCGCAGAGCCCCCCCCCTGAGATAGCATAACCTAGCTCAGACGAGTGAAGCATTAGCTCTTGGCGCTAACTCAGACAAGCATGTAATGGACGGCAGCGCGGTCCTGGGCTGGCAAAGCGCACGGGAATCACTTGGGAATGTTAGATGCAGCGTGTCTCCTGACGCTTGGAAACGCGCTTTCCTCCTCCGGCGTGAAAGTTGTTTTTTTTTGCACAAAAGTTACCGAGTTATCGAGCGTTTTCCGTCCGAGTGGGCTCACTGAAGCGCTCTGTTTTTGTAGATTTGAGTGGGCTCACTGAAGCGCTCTGTTTTTGTAGATTTGTAATAGCAACAAGCCGCTGTATTAATTTGACATTTATAAGCAGCGATAATTAAGATAAAACCCACAGTAGAAAAGGCCGTCTTAGTCTCTAACTAACAGCGGGTTCAGTTTTCATGCCCTTTAATGGGAAGTCTGCTGCTTCCCCAACACAAATTAAGTGTCTGGATGAGGGGTGTGAAGTACGGAAGCAGAAAATGCTGAGAGAATGTGAATCTCAACAAACAAATTGATTGTTTAAAACTTTTATAACGTGCACAAACTCCACCCGGAGAAATCACCAGAGAGATTTGAACCCATGACATTCTGGCTGTGAGGCAACAGCCAAATGTTCAAGTTTGATTCATCACTTTTTGTTTTTCTGACAGAGTTTTTTGAATCCGAAAACACCCAGCAGTTTTAGACCTTTGGAACGCTGATTGACGATGACGTTCCTGAACATCCAAAAACAAAATACTTAAAAAAAAACGTTCCTGAAACGGCACCGCTTAAAATTACTTATTAAAAAATAATAAAGGGAGGGAATCCAAAGAATGAACTCAGACAGATGTGAAGCGCAATATTTCGATATTATAAATTCATTGCTATTAAAATTTCAGCTCAAAGTTTTCGATGCCTTGAGCCTCTTTTGTATATAACGGCGCGATATGAGCGTAAATTCACTTTTTCCTTAGTCAATAACGGCCCCAGAAAGAGCAAACCTCCCATCCAGTCAGAAACTAATATACTCTGTTGTACTGGAGCTTTACTTTAATCTTGTCGTGGAAGAAATAAACACACATTTGTTTCCATTAAAACCAGCGTGCAGACATATTGCTGCCTGGAAGTGCATGCAGTCATCCATCAATCTGCCCGGTGTGCGTTTCCCCTGTCGACACGTCACCTTAAACCGTCACCAATACACTACAAGATCATCCATCTATCCATCTACGCATCTACCCACCTACCTATCTACACATCTATCTATCTACCTATCTACCTATCTATCCATCCATCCATCCATCTAACTGTTGTAGCTTGTCAAACTGTGACAGATAAATGTATTCAAGTGAAACATCTTTATTCTGGAGTGAGGCTGAGCAGCACAAACACATTCTTTCAATATTTTGATTTAATTAGCTGAACTTGCTACAACAGATGTTCTTCGGCGGAGAATTATTTCTAATTAGGACTGCAAAGCAAACTGAGTGTTTGTTCTTCCCCCTGCTGCAGGATGTAAATGTGATATCTCACCGATCAGATACATTTACAGGTTAATACATTTGATATTGTAACTCTGGCTGTTTTTAAAGAACATCTCGTTTGGTCCTCGCCGTGATCCATCAGCAAACCCTCTGAGAATCGAAAGCAAGCCTCGGCGGTGCTGACTCCATCACATACGGTGCTGCATCAGCACGCCAAAAAAAAAAAGAACATGGGGAGAAAACGGCTGGAATATTGTAAAGAAGTCGCATAATTATTCGGCTTAGGGAAGAAAAATTACATTCCAGCAAAACTCCAACAAAATACTTTGTGTTGCACGGCAGGAGTGCGCCTGCCAAGCGCCGCCGCCGGTTAAATCTGTCTCCTGAGTAGTCGCCGGCGTTTGTGTGCATGGCTGGCCCTGCCTATCCCGGTGTCGGGATGCTGCTCACGGCAGAGGCTAATCACAACACCTGTTCAGGAGAGATTACAGCCGGATCAGCCGGAGCGCTGAAAGACCTCTGCCTTATTAGGAGGGAAGAGTCGGCCCAGGCTGGGGCATCCACAGACACACAAACACACATGCACAGATATGCATCGGAAAAAACTCTATATATATCCGTCCTTATATGATGTGTGTGTGTGTGTGTGTGTGTGTGTGCATCCGCTGCTGTTTGAGTAATAATAACGGTTTGACTCATGGAGCTTCAGAGAGATAGAGATGCTCCTGCATCCAGCAAACCCCACCCGTCCCTCGGTTTCTCTCGTCCCCGATCGTCCCCTAATGAATTTAAAACAGCTCAAGGACCGTAAGACCCTGCATCCTCCTCCCTCTCTCCTCTGGCAGCCTCCATTGGCAAATCAAAGAATTTCCAGCTTGATATTTATAGCTAAAAGTGCCTTTGGGTGGAAAAACAAAATCCCACTCTCTCTCTTTGATTTGTACTCTTTCCCGTTCTCTCTCAACCCACAGACGGTGACTCTGTTGGACTCTGGAAACCTTAGGCCTGCTGTAAAAATGGCAGCAAAGCGGTGAGTCAGCCCGTCCCGGCTGACTACCTCTGGGTGGATCGTTGGACCGTGCTAAGCAGGCTATATGCGCCGCAGGTATGAGAACAGGACGACCAGTTCGGGTTCGGGTTCGGGTCAGGGCGGCTGTCCCGTGCCAGCGTGAAACAAAAGGATCGCCACAAGCCGGGAGATTAATTAGACGAAGCACTGAGCGTTAGCCTTTCAGCTTCTCGAGACGCGCTGCGGGGCCGGCAGAATCCTGAGACATTGGTTTATACCCATCTTGGTTAAAATCACATTAGCCCAGCGTTTCTTAAGCCGAGGCTCTGTGTTCGCTAAATACCACGGAATGAGTTTGCACAGCGGCACGGGATTCCAGAGGGCACGTCTGCCGGGGCCGGGCGGAGGAGGGTGGCCGCTGGGAGAAAAGCTGGGAAGTAGTGAAGGGTTTGCTTTTCAGAGAGGGGGGGTTAGACAAATCACTAATTCTGCAGAGGAAAGAAAAACGGTCGCTGAAGAGGCATTCGTTCATTATATATAAGCCTCGCTCAGGTCTGTGTGCGCCTTTTTAAACCAACAACTATATTGTGCACCCACGCTCGCTTTCTCAAACACACACACACACACACACAAAGATCTTGTTGCTACGTTCAGTGAAAGCAGCAACAGGGCGCCGCTCTTTAACACGCCTTCTGCTCAGTGTCCATTCCACCAGCTTAACCCCACCCGTGGTCTCCCTCCGCTCGCCGTCGCCAACCCGGGGACTCGCTCTCCTCACTGTACACGACAGTCACCATCAACTGTTACCATGGCGAATCGATGGTCAGTCTACAGATGGGAGCAGATTCAATTCTCCCTAGAACACACACACACACACACACACACACACGCCTGAACCCACAATGTGAATCCACGCTCTGCCATTCCACCACACTGGTAATGGATAGGTGTCGACTATGTGGATGAGAGCACACAGGCACGTGTGTGTGTCTGTGTGTGTGTGTGTGTGTGTGTGTGTGTTAATGATCAGATAAGTAACTCTATTTCCTTTACTAATTAAAGGAAGGCAGAGCTCCCCAAGGAAAAGAGAGCATACAGAATATCAGGGCGTTGTGTACTTGTGTGACATCCGCCAGACGCACACTGGCATATAAACACACAAACACACACACTCCTATGCACAAATTACTTTTGGCAGTGTGTATATTATCTCTGCTGCTGTGCATGTGTGTGTTTGCTAGCGTATGTGCAAAGTTGTTAAGTGTCCACTGGGGGAGGCAGAGCAGCGAACGCGGCAGATGCTTTCAAGCCAGTGGCGATTAGACAGCAGAGCGGAGATAATAGGCTACGGATGGAATTACCTACGCCCTATTAGTCGGTGCCCAACCTGCACGCCACACACAAACACACAAATGCTGATAATCTTGTAGATCTTGATCTTTTGCGTGTATGGTGCGCCCTACTGGTCAGAGCGCACAAAAAGAGAAGAGGAAGGGAGGGCTAATTTACAAGGCCAGATGGGGAAGGGAGGGGCGGACAGGTAAGGCAAGGGCCTGGGGGACGGGAGGAAGTCGAGGAAGTGCTAACACATTCAGAAAACAAAATGCATCACAGTCCGTAAGCAGGAAGATGAGCTGGGAGTTGACAGGGAGAGGAGGAGGAGGAGGAGGAGGCGAAGGACAGAGACAGACAGGAAAGAAGGGGAGAGATACGCAAGAAAATGCCAATAAAAAAGAAACAAGAGAAAGCCTCGCCTTCAGCTTCTGCCTGTGGCTGACGCTTCCTTGTGTGCATGCATGCGCTGAGCAGATTGCAGATATGACACACATCACATGCGCTCTGTATCCATCTGTCTATCCATCCATCCCTCCTTCCATCACTCCGTCACCAGCCGGGTTGATGCTGCAGCTTCCGCTCGGGAACGACGAGGCCCTGCTTCTCCCTCCCTCCCTCCCTCCCTCCCTCCGTTCCTCGCCTCCTTTCCTGCCCAACGCACTTTACAGAAGTTGGAACCACTGGGAGATCATTAGCACAGAATCAGACCCCCGACACTCGCCGCCCAAACCCGGACACCAAAAACACGCAGAAGCGCACACACGGTACCCACGACACACACAAAATGAAATGGGGGCACGGAGAGGAACACTGCAGCGTCAGAGCCAAAACCCAAAAGCGAAGGAGACAGTGTTACTGTGCGTGTGTGTGTGCATGTGTGTGTGTGTGTGTGTGTGTGTGTGTGTGTGTGTGTGTGCGTGTGTGTGTGCGTGTGTGTGTGCGTGTGTGTGTGCGTGTGCAGCAACATTGACAAGCGGTCTGGTGAGATGGGGGAGAAATGGGACTGGCAGTGCTCTATTTCTTTTTCAGAGAGGAACAAAAACCATCTGAAGCAGCTAAACTGAAACACGCATTTAGCTCAGCAGACGTGTGTGTGTGTGGGTGTGTGTGTGTGCGTGGCGCGCGCACGCTTCTGCTCCCACCCACACACCATACAAGCCCATTCAAGCAGCCTCTTTCTTTACATTCCTTCTAAGCACACAAATGAAGTTGCATTAACACAAAAACTTACATTCTCCTCTACTGCTCTCTCCACAAGTGCGTTCATGCATGCAGGTGCACGGACTCCAGCGCCCCCCCCCCCCCCCCACACACACACACACACACACAGACTCCCACACGTACAGTCGCAGTGAGTCTCTCCATCAGGAGTGTGCTGAATAATTCAGTCGTAGGGAAGTACACAAGACTGTTAGGAGTGTATTCAGCTTTGGCCCGGGGGCCGCCCTCCACTCTAAAAGCATGATGTCATCGCCAACCCCCCCCCGTCCTTTTTCGTGTTTGCTTTTATCCGTTTGATTCGCTGTTCCCACCCCTCTTCTCCAGTCGTTCTGTTTGAAATCTGGCCTTGATGGTACATTTGATGCTTAATTGAGTCCACAAATCTTCCAGACCCAGAGCGGGTTGGAAAATTACAATTTCTTAACGGCCTTCGGAGTTGCCTCGCTTTAAGAAGTCGACTTGAACCATCTGTGGTTCGGAGCAGGAGGAGCCACATTTCTTCTTCTACTGCATGCGCTCTCCTAATTTCTTCCTTCTGCCCTCCCATCTCATCCTTCCTCCCTCCCCCCCCTCCGTCCTCCTCCCCCCTTCCCTCTGCAGGTTTGCCAGCTGTTCTGCTGATCCACTGAAGCCACTCTCAGATTTAGGTCACTCTGTCAATTAAGGCAATTAGCAGCAGCCGAGTGACACCAGAACAAAAAGGCGCCACCGGCCTGCTTGACACTCCGCTACCTGCTACAGCCTCGGCTAGCCCCGATTCGGCACCGGCTCATCTGATTATTATTTATTTACCCTCGCATCGTTCAAATCGCAGGCATTGGTTTGTTTTAATTTGTCTGTCTGTCAGCCACATAACTCAAAATGTTGAGACGGATCTTGATGACATTTTCAGGACATGTTGGGAATGTTACGAGGAACAAATGCTCACATTTGGTGATGACAAAATCTGGATTTTCCCATTTACTTACGATGGAGGCTTTTTGTCATGAAAACCGTCTTCTGGATCTGATCCAGAGGACGTTTCGAAACCCATTTATGGATTCAAAAATCAACTCTGAATCTCGACTTTTCATGGTTAGCGTATAAAGATACCAAGAACAATCTAGAACCCTTTGATGATGATCCAGATCACCATGTTAGGAGGAGAATGAGCTGCTTGGAGGAGGTTGGAGGTCTCTGCGCTATTTTAGTTATTCCTGTGATTTCTAAAATTGTCTGTAAAAGCTTTCTAATCGCTGCAGCCAAGCGCCTTTCCACCTGAAGGCGGCAGAGCTCGCCTACAGCGCGGCGTGTGTAACAGTCATTCTGCTTTCTGCCACGCCGGGAATCGATTATAGAGATGATAGCGGCGTCACTTTGGACTGGATGGCCGTTACCAAAAGACGTTGGGTTGTTGACAAGAAGGCCACGCGATGCAGATCCGACGTGGACCTTGTTTCGAGAGCGGGGCTATTTTATCGTCAACCACAGCGGTGTCTTCAAGCGAAACAACCGTCTTGCTGAAACGAGCCAGACGGCGCCGACGCAGGCGTGTGCAGCGTGCCGATCTGTAATGCAATCTTTGAGGACGTGTCAGGCTTGTAAGCACCGTCGGCCATCATTAACCGCCGTGGCGATGCGTAGGCCTCTCTTCGGATTACGCCGGTCCAAATCGTCTGCTAGCTAGCCCCGTTCCATTAACAGCTGATTAGCGCCGGAGAACAATGTTCCGGGATGCATCACCATCAGTTGGCCCAGCAGCACCTCTGGCCATCATTAAACCGCTGCAGCGAGCTCGGCCATCTCAGCCCATATTGCTGCATATTCTCTCTCTCTTTCTCTCTCACACACACACACATACACACACGACACATGCTCACTGCCGGGCTGCAATTAATCAAATCCAAATGTTCGCAGCGTTCGGATCGATTCTTCCCTGCAAACAAGTTCATTTTTTCATTTTTTTTTTTTTATCGCTTAGTACGATATCCATAGCGATAATGTTTTTAGGAGACAAATCCATGGCGTCGCCCGGTTTTCTGGTTGATGCAGAAATCACATAGAACTTCTAGAGACAGAAGGATTTTAGCTTCATAGAGGAATTTAAGGATTCCTTTATCAATATTTCGACATACTTGTCACATAAATCCTAATCCGAACACGATGCCTGATAATCTGACTGAACAGCTGTGATTAGTCAAATGACACAAACAACAACCTGCACCAGGTAAACAACGAGCTGCTGCGGCGTCTCCACGCTGTTCATCATCTTCTCTGTGACTAATGCTGATGGTGTCATGCAAGCGCTGCCTGAGACAGGCCGCCACACGCACACACACACGTGTTCGTCCTCTCTCATCCTCACACTTATCTGTTACCATATATGGTTCAATTATTCCACAAGCCCTCTCAACCATCTCTCTCTCCTCTCAGTGCATCCCTCTCTACCCCCCCCCCCCCGTGTCCCCCGTCCGTCCCCTGCCTACTTCACCGTCTCTTTCTCGGCTTTCATTGCCTCTCTCTTCCTCTCCGATTTGCTCTGAGAGTGTTATTTATACAGCAACAACCCACGCACAGTTGAGCAGTGCGGAACAGAAGAGTGAAGGGAGTTTGACTTGCCAAAGCGGGCGTCACCTCAGAAACGCAGCAGCACCCTTCTCTCCTTTATTCTGTCTATCCTTCCACCACTCTGCCGTTCTCTCTTTATCTCGTGACAACTCTGCCGTTCTTACAGCGCCGCATACGAAGCATTAAATAGTTCAAGGGCGGCAGCTCGAATGGAGGATGGAGCGTTAGTCGGGCGTCCGTGGCTGGGAGGAAGAAAACGGGAAACATGAAGGGGATTCGGAGCCTCCTGTGTCGATATGGGAGGAAGCGGGAATGTTGGAATATTAAGAAAGTACGAGGGCTTTTATCTCCCTGATGCGGAGCTGGAAATATGTGAAGTGAGTCACAGCTGGATGTGGAGGTCAGAGAAGTGGAACTATGACTCACAGCCAGCTGGTGTGAATTATCGACTGGGGGAATCTAAAGAAAAATAACGCACGCGTAACTTTACCTGGAAGAAAATAGCCAGAGAAATCCACACGCTTTCCCTGACTAACGTGTCACTTCGACTCCCATCTCTAGTCTGAGGCGAACCCTGCCTCCCTGGCCTTTTCTTTTAAAGGTCGGAGAAGAGAGTTTGTGACCGGAAGGCCGGAGCGGCGTGATAAATCTGGGTGGCAAACATGAAAGGCAGCGCTAGCCTCTCCCTCGTTACCGCCGAGGCGGCCTTGAGCAAGACCCCCCCTCCCCCCCAGACTCCTCCGTCGGAGCTGCTTAGACTGAACTCAGGTGTGAGTGTGTAGCTGTGTGAATGCAACAGGAGCACCACAACAACAACAGCACCGCTCTCAGTAAAGCTTTTATTTATAGCAAATAAAAATAATATTTGGCGTTTAATCATCAGAATGATCATAATCACTGTTGGTTAACTTACAATCAGTTCAAAACTCGTGGTGTTTTTAACGCGTTTGACACCATTCCCGTACTCATGGATCTGCAGAGACCAAGGAAAACGGCAAATATGCGTTCCAACACCACAGAAGAAGATCAAACCTGGAGCTCTATTTGTCCCACCATCGCACCTTTTTATATTTAAGACCGAGACCGTTTCATTGCCGGTTGCACTTCCTGATTCTGCTCCCTCGTCTTGTGAAAGAGCCGCAACCTTACATTGGACGGCGTTGACCGTCCACCTGGTGGGACTCAGAGGTCAGAGGCCACCGGCTGCTGAAGCCAGAAGTGCAGGAGAGCAGCACCATCTGCGATTTGCAGGGACGACGCGCTGATGTCCCAGAGGTGGAGTCTTTCTTTCACACCACAGCTGCAATCCAAAGAAAAGTCAAGAGGGCCGAGGGAAGGAAGCAAATCCTCCGTTTTGAATGCCATGGTGACAAAACAGCTTCCCGTTTGGAAGAGTTGCATTTTCTGCACCCTCTGCTTCCGTATCTCCGGAGGATCCCCGGTCTGGCACGTGCGTGCCCATCACGGCTATTTCCAACATCCCAGGTGGCGAGGCCGCGAGGCGGCGGCTCCCCGAAGCGTCCGCACGCTGTGCTCAAACAGACTACGGGGGGTTACTGGAATAGCAGAAGCCAGCTTCACTCATCGACTTGTCTCAGAGAGTGGGTGTCAGCTTCCTCTTTAATGCACGCTAACTGCCACAATTACCGAATATGCAATTCCACCAACACGATGCAGGGAAGTCTAATGGAATAAACAGGCCTGAAGAGGATGGCGCCTGAAGCCGTGGCAGCGGTCCCACTCGCACATCCCGGTACTCAATTATTTGGAATGAAAAGATTTGTGGGTTGGTAAAAAAAAAAGGGGGGGGGGGGGGGGGGTTGATGATGAAAGACTTTCCTTTCATCTAATGAATATATCAAGTGCTCGCTAATTAGCTGCAGCCGCTCAGCTTGAAGACGTCTATTCGGTGGCGTTTTACTCCGGGGTCGCTACGCGCTCGCCGAGACGCTTCCCTCCGCCTGCGGTCGGCTTTATGTTCGACACAATCGATGACTCGCCCATTTGGGCCGTTTGTATGGTACGGACAAAATAAAATGTCGAAGGAGACGCGGGAACAAAGAAAGAGAAAGAGCTCTGCTGATTGGTTGAAACGCTGCACTCCTGGAACCCGACTCCATGGTAGATAATCACTTCTGCCTTTAGCTAAAGAACGCCAACCAATCAGTTTCTTCCCCTTCTTCTACTCTCTGTATCCCTCCATCTATTCTTTCTGTCCGGGGCCAGCTGGTGTGTTTCCCCTCGGAGAAAGGAAGAGCCTCCTTAACATGGAGGAAGAGGAGTGGAACTGACAGCAGCATGCTTCGACTCTGACACAATTCAAACCTCCCTTTCTCTACCTTTCCTCGCTGCTTTCTCTCCTCCACCTCCTTTTCCTCCCTTGCTCATGTGATGCACACGGGAGTCGGATGTCAGGAGGTTGGTGCCTGCGCTCTATGGGTGCGGATGCAGGTGAGAAACGTTGCATCGCATGCACGCAGGTAATCGTTTCCTGCCCGCATGGCTTAACTACATTAACTGGGATTTCACATTAAATATGAACTGCAGCAAGTTGCTGTTTTAAAATCGACTGTAGAGAACTGAAAGGAAAATTGATGAAAACTATTATTTCATCTGCAACTACAATTTGAACATGAAAAACAGCACACACAAATAAGCAATTGTCCTCCTCAGCATTTTCCCCTCTGAGATGATTGATGCGAGACAGCGAAGCTGCAATGGCTGCCGGTCCCTCAAGTCCTGCAACTTTGTGAAGCACTTCCTTAACTATGACTGATTGTTTTGTAGGCCTGTTGCAGTAATTGGCTTGTTAGACAATCGAAAAGTTGGAGGGCGGTGGTGCACCTGCAACAGCGTTCGCTCTGGAGGATGCGTCCCTCGCTTCGGGCACCAATTACACTGAGCGAGTGCGTCGCCGGTGGCCGAGCAGAAGCACGACTTTCACACCTTCAGCTTAGCATTAGCGCCCTGGAGGTAGCTGACCATCATTTACTATATTGATATTACACACGCGTTATTTAATCATTATGCTACTTAAGTCTCATCCAGGTTGTGCGTCTGAGGCGGGACGCCTAGATCATCAGCTGGCGGGTCTTGGAATTCGGGGGGCCATTTTTCATCCCCAGTCTGAGCCCGGTGACGATGGCTTCTTGTTTATCAGGTATTTGTTTGTAATGGTTTCTATTGATCTGAAACCCCATGGAAACCACACATCTAGCAACCCAACATGGGAACAGCGCTCTCTGCACACGGACGTGTTAGATATTTGAGTTATGCATGCACGCTCACAATACACAGGTTGCACAAACACTCTTTGTTTCTTTATCTCTACATACTCTGAGGTAATCACACACATAGATTAATCACATATAAAGTATCACACATTGTAACTGATACACGATGGGAATAAGTTAGGGCCCTAACGGCCCATCCCAGGAGGAGGGTGTAAGCACCCCCTGGGAGGAGGGTGTTTTCATGCCCACTATAAAGATCACTGCCGTAGAACATTCGGGACTCTTCTACAGAGTCCCGCTTCCGCGTCTGTAGGAGAGTCCAGCGCTGTATTTCCTTACCAGCTTTGTACTTACTGAATACCTTCAGTAAACTTGATTCGTTTTATAATCCTGACTCATTATTGAATAAACACCTCCAACATGATATATAATAAAAGAACCGGGGAAAAAGGAGAAACCTAACAGACGCTTTGGGCGATGCTGTTTTTCATCTGTGATCCAGGACAAATATCAAGAAAAATGAGGCGAAATAAAAAGACATCCTTCATGATTAGCTTCATTTTGGGTGCAAACAAGCCCCGCAGTGAGGCGCGTTCTCTTTTAGTGACGAGCCGCTTTAATTATACAGCAGATGTTCACGTTATTAATGGAGATGCTATTTTCCTGAACCTCTGTTAACTGTTCGTGATTATGTTTCCATATTATGGGGCTATTATCGAAGAACTGTTTACAAATGTGCGTGGAGAGAATCTCTGACATGATTTTTAAGCTCCTGACAAATAGATGTTCGAATATCAGCATTAAAAATCAGCACGATCAACAACTGAGACTTACCCATAAGAATGAATCCACATGATTTAGAATTGGGTCCAAGATAATTACATGCTTTATTCATCTCGTCAGTGTTGGTGGGATGTAATCGATAATTGAGCTTTTACTGCTGGTGCTCAGAAGCACTCACAAAACCCCCCGAACACACAACCTCGGACATCTGCAACACTAAAGAGCGCAAAATGGGCTTCAAGTCCAGATGAAAGGGTCGGGAATATTACTGCAAAACAACCTCCATGCAGCGGTTAGGAGCAGAGAGGCCGAACTCTAAAGGAGGGGAGAGCCCGTTCATAAACTCAAGGGCAAACAGCAGAATGTTAGTCTTGCAAAAGGGAGACCTAACAAACAACATCTGCGCTGCGGCGGAGCGAGGGAAAGCCAACAGGGAGATGAGACGAAGCTTTGTGGATGCGTTTGGTAAGCCTGGCAGCGACGCTCCGGTTCCGGCAGCGCGGAGGACTTGGAAGTCAGATTAATCCATATGTGCATGGAGTTACATTAATCTGGAGGAGAGAAGACTGGAGATGGGCTGGAGACGCTTCTCCCAAGGCTTCACGGTCAAATGCTGCAGACGTTTCATCCGGGGGGGGGGGGGATCAATTGATCGTAAATACAGAACGCTGGTGTGCAAATGTAACAGGTCATATTTCTCCCCCCATTCTCCCCCACGCAGTGACTCACCCTCCTTCCTACCAAGCGTTTTACTTATTTTCACTCTGCTGGGATGCATGACCTTCAGTGAAATACAAGCCGGGTTTGACACGGAAGGTTTTCACCTTCGTCCACCTCAGTTTGAGACTCGGTGAGCAGGACCTCGCGGACATTTCTCGCACGAAGCAGATCGATCGCTTTTATTACACGCCGCTGGGGGCTGTCAACATAACAGAGAAAGGAAAATTAAGTCTCGGTAAAATGTCTATGTGGAGGCTGGAGACATTTTATCTGGGATTAACCCCTGAGGGGACCCCATGCAAGAGTCTAGACAACATTCCCTAAATGGATGTGATGTAGTCTAAGACAGGGAAGTGCCTTGTAGTGACTAATATCACATTCAGGTGGGAACTGCTTGTCTCACATTAGCCGGCTCAGACGAATGCGTCGCGTCGTCGCCATCCGAACACATCAGTTCAGATACACATTCACAAAAACAGCAGCACGGAAACGAGCCTGGAGCCGCCGAGAATGTTTTCAAGGCATAAGCCGATCGCATGTATTACACACTGGCTGCTCCGGTCCCACAGGCCATGCAGCTATTTACTGCGGAACCGGCGCTCGGGCTGACAATATCAAGACGTCGCCTTCAGGAGGCTTGTGGGGGTAATGTCAAGAGGCAGCTTGTAGATTTTATGTAGGAAGCTGTCTCCCTTAAGAAAGGAGGAGTTCAAAGCGGTGTGAGATAATAAAAAATAAATGCAGGGGACGCTTGTAGGGCGAGGACTGGTGCCAGAATGAAGGACGGCACGGCGCATTTATCAGGAGGCCGGGAGGGGATGAGAGAAGATGAGAGGGGACGCCATCCCCCTTGTTAAACCCCCAAGGTCACTATTAGGCAGGCGACACATGGCCGGTCCAATAACCAATACATTATTGAGGAATAATTCATTTTGATGCAGCAGTTTCCGGCGGGCCCCCAGAAACTAACGGACCAATTGCACGCTTTGTAAATCTCCTTACTATGAAGATCTATGATACTACTCAGCCAATGAAATCTGTGCATCGAGGCAAGTGAGATTTATACGCGCAAAATCTGCAGGAGGAATAAGCAAGTGTGAGAAAAGTTATTTCACATGGAAAACATGGCAGAGCACTTAGTCCAGTAATGACAGTCTGAAGTTTCATTTATTGATCCTTCCCTCAGGCGGTTCTGAAGCAGCACGTCTCGCGTCTCATGGCGATTATCGCAAATCGCCATTGTGAAGTGCTCTTACTCGTCAAAGCATAAAGTATCTTTTGAGCTCACATGCCCACTCATATCTGAGCTGGGGGTGGAGGAAACCAGCATGGAATACTCAGGATCCCTTATTCCATTTGTCCCTGTTAACCTTGTCAAATACATTCACTAAACGAGATGGTTAATGTCACCATAAAAAAAAAACCTAAAAAGGCGTCCTTCAGTACATTTGAGATTTGTACATAAAGTTTTTGAGTTGTGCCCAAGAAACAAATCCCACTCAGAATCATCCTCGTAACCATGGAAACGTGAACAATGCAAATTCTAAAAGGAGAATAGCTAGAAATGCACGGCTTCATTGGTTGTAGTATGTAAAAAGTTATTTTATTACTGGAAATATATTGAGAAACTGCAAAAAAAAAAAAGAACACCAGATTGTGCTGAAGTCCAGCTTGTCACCATGGAAACATTTTTTTTTTTTTAAAGCCAATTTATTACACAGCAAAAGGCGGCTCTTCATGTTCTGACTATTTTTTCATCACCTTATTAAATAAGAAAAGTTTTTCATTTCCTTCCTCGGAGTCCAGAGGGAGACGCCGAGCCGGTTCTTTTTTTGGATTGGTTCGTTTAAAATTAAAAGCAATCAGCACATAAGCGGTATACTTAAAAAAAAAAGCTTCTCTGTGCAGGTTATATCATGAAAGAAAGGAGATCAAACAAACCAAGACAGGAGATATGATGATGCAATGGCAATAACAAGCATGCATTATACTTTGAGCCACTTTAAAAACACTTTACGTGCTTTTATTGACATGACATTGACTGTGCGTCTAAATATTCAACCTGATTGGGAATCGTTTGTGAAAAATCATCTCAGTCAAACTGAAAAGATTTAAATTCAAACCCCTGCAGTTAGAAATTTCCAGCTATAAAATCTTTTCTCCAACGACACAGGCTGTAAATGTACATCTTCTGTATGGCGTTAACCATATAATTGCAAGCAGTTTAGTTTTTAGTTATTCTCTAAAAACACAGACACACACACACACACACGCACGAGCTTTCCCCTTGAAGCCGTTCTGAAAAGGTTTATATAATCTTAAAATAGCCGTGTGGTTTGTGAGGACAGGGATTTAAAAAAAAAGAGAGACGTTACTATGGAGCTGCTGTGGTGTGACATCACACACACACACACACACACGCACACGCACACGCACGAGGGCCCTGCCATTGCCATCTCATTGTACTCCCTAACTGGGGCGTGAGAGGAGGAGGAATGCAAAGGGGGATGACAAGAGAAAAGGAAAGGGAACGAGGTGATGGGAAGAAAGAGGTTAAGTAAAAGACATGGAGGATGGCTTAAAGGTAAAAGGACATGAAAGTGGGGAAAGCTGGAATGCGTTTGAAGGAGTGTGGTGAATGAAAAATGAAGACACGACACAGAAGCCTGATGTGTGTGCGATCAGAACCGACAGATTGACCTCGGCGTGATCCGTGAATATTCGTGCAAACACACCATTGTGTGTTTTAATCATCACAAACAGGTGTAAAGACAGCAGGTCCAGCCGAGGGGATTGTCTCGTTGCACGTGAGACCGAGGGACCTGTTGGCTGATGGCGACGTCCTGCTGTTCCGTCACACGGCTGCCGCGGATGCTCAACAGCTGCAGCGGCTCTGCCGAGGAGAGGCTGACAATCTCCAGCAGCCGCTTCCAGCGAGCAAACAACAATAAGCGATGCTCTCTGCCAGCGGAGACGGATAGACTCAGCGCGGAGGCAGTCGCAGCGGTGCTGCACCGAGAGGACGATATCTGGAATTCGTTGCTCCAGCTTGCAATCAATACGCCCGCATACAGTCAGAAAGCTAAAGCAATATAATCTCAGACGCAGTTTGATATCAAGCGTCTCGATGTGAGAAGTTTGCTCACGTCTACTTTCATTTCATTTGACGTTTAATACGCGGAGGCAACTTGGATCAATCTGGGAGCTAATCGGGGCGTCTAATTATCTCTTCTGTCGTCTATCGACTCTGGACATCTCTCGCAGGATCAGGCGCTTCTGCCTCCCTGTCGGCGCCGTCAGGACGGGTATATTTCAGCGGTCGGTAATAATCCTCCGTTTTCTCCTGCGCCTCGTCGGCATCGTTGCCTCGATAAGACACTGGCGTGTTGTTCGATGAGTTTGATGCCCGCACTTCCTGTCGTGTGTGTTCGGGAATGCTTTACAACGTAAAGTTTACGTGGATCTGATTTGATGTATTTTTGCCTTCAGTGGATCAAGGAGTCTCTTTTTGAGACATTTGTTTGACTCTAATGAACTAAGACCCCCCCCATTGATGTCTGCATTTCCGACAGTCAAAAAGACTTCCCACTCCAGGCACACCGATGTCTCTGTGGATTATTTCTGCGTTTTATAACATGTTGTCAGCTGTTTTACTGAGGCGGTTTTCAGGGCATTGGTGAACAATAAATTAATAAGAGCCCTAACTTTATCTGAAGCGAGCCAGCGGAAGGTCACGCCCTGAGAAAGGGCCGGGGCGGGGCCTCCAAAAGTTTGGATTTCCTGCTGTAAAGGGCAATTTGCACCCAGAAGGGGAAAGGCCAACCTATTCCTGCCCCTGAACGCCACTGGTTGTCAGTGTCAAAATCGACATCGCTGCCGGAATAGAGCACGAGTTTAGGCTGCTGCGGATGGGCAGCTGCACCGCGAGCCGGGCCATAAAGCTGTCCGATATAAGCATTGACTGACAGGAGGTTTTTCTCCTGCTGCCCGGCTGATGTCAAGAGGAGCCGACTCATAATACTGACAGTTTTACCCTGGGCTTTATATGTGATCAAAAACAAGCACATAGAAAGTGGTTGGGGAGGCTTAAACAGCGTCTTACACCGAAAGGTTATTGTTCCGATCAGCCCAGTGTTTATCTCCAACACGAGGAGTTCTGCCTCACATATGGAAGGATAATAAATAAGAATAATAAAAGCGTTATATTTAAAGGTGATATTTGTGCATCGTTTGACTGAATCTTTGCTTTTATGAAGGTCCAGTCCAGCGAGTTGGGAATTTTTGCGTAGCCTATAAATTAATTATATTTGATTTGTACAATTTTAGTCTTTTTCCAGAACTGCATCATGCATTTAAGTTTAGGTTCCATTTGCATTGATATTGCATTAATGATGCTCTCTGTAGCAGTTAGCTGCGAGCTTACAGACATCACAGTATATGGCAGGCAGGATGCTTTAAAATGCAACGCGATCCATAGCCGGTCAGTTTATTTAAATCCTTTTTCATTTTATTTTACGTCCCTCGGCACAGGTGCTTAAATCAATCGGTGGGAGATGAAGTCCATACTTAGCCATTATATTTACACATCTCGTTCTCTCCACATTGGCCCCCAGTCGACGGCCCGCCTGCAGTTTTTTATTTTAATAACCTGAGGTTATTAACGCTTCCTTTTCAAAAAAAATAAATCAATAGTGTCCAGCTGTGTTTTTTATTGCAGATGGGAGGAGAAAACTATATATACGTTTTTTGAAAACCAGCATGTCCCTGGTCGTTGGATTTGTGGCAGTTAATTTAATTTTCTCTGTTTGGATCCATCCAAGCCCATCGTCACTTGTTGCGGTCTGTACTACTGGTTCCATAAATGTTATTCCCATCCTAAATGTTATTTCCTTCCTAAAAGATTGTGAGATATTTCTTTTTCAAACCACAAATGTCTTTTTTAAACCAAAATAACATTTTCTGCATGTCCGTTTGAGAGACAACAGGAATAAAACGACGTAAACGCAAAGACCTGAAGTGTGAACATGCAGCTGCATTTACCTCAAGCATAGGTTTGCCCTTTGTTGAAATAAGAAGGCATTCAAACATCTCCCAGTGAAGGTTATTCATTCGGGTTTTAGCGTGGATGGTGACCTTTCAGGAAACAACATGTGAATGCCAGTGTGGATGAACATCGCTCTGACACATGAACAGCGTTATAAAACGAGTCGTCTTTGCGTGGAGGCAGCAGGAGTCGCCGGTGAATGATGAGGACTCGATCCGTCATCGTCAGCCTCATCGAGGAACCGGGTATCAATACCTGCGGTGTAAATACGGCCAGAGACAGGCAGAACAGAACTAAGTAGCCTAGTCTGGTTTAGTCGCCATAGTAACCACATCATCCAGCTACCTCTCACAAACTAACACAAAGCCATCATCCTAAAACCTTGAATTTAATATTTTGCATAATGTTAGATTGAGCGAGGACGTCTGAGTGTGTGCTCTGATGCTAACAGTCGAAGCTAACCGCTGACTGAGAGACGAGGCAATGTGAAGAGAACAAAAAAGGAGATGGAGAAAGAACAGCCATAGGCATGGGGCAGGAGGAGACAGAGAGACAGGAAGGAGGTAATCGCCCGAGCGCAGGCGAGGACTTGGCGCCTGAATGACGCTGCACTGTATCTTCTGCAAGTGACAGCAGGTGTGGGGAGCAGGTGTTAAATATTAAAACGGCTCGGCAGAGAAACTGGGCAAATGGCCCCCACTGATATGGGGCATCCCAGGCCACACACACACACACACACACAGAGAGAGTGGCACACATGCAAATATGCAGACACCCCAGAAGGCACCCCCCCCCCCCCCCCCCCGGGGTTATAGCAAGGCAGAAAGAACATGCATGTTTAATTCACTACCTTCCATTTCAGCATGTTTGTGTTCGGATGCTCTGCACTGTGACCCCCCCCCCCCCCTCCATTAAAAAGAAGAGATGAACAAGGATGG
>NC_090913.1:11507365-11607365 GCF_040956055.1 Brachionichthys hirsutus
CTGCAGCGCGGGGTCTTTAGGGAGCGCTGGCTACCCCCCCCCCCCCCCCCCCCCCCCCTCTCTATCCCTGTCTGCAGTCCCGTTGCAGATACGGCAAAGGGTCATGTTAGCAGGTTAGGCAACCCGGAGGGCTTGCGAAGGAAGACTCCACTCCTCTTCCTCCCACATCTCCTCCTCCTCCTCCTCCGTCCTGAGAGTAAAACATCTCCACCTGTTGACGTCCTCTACCCTCCTCCATCAGAGCCCAAGCCTCAGAGGCTGAATGAAAGAACATTTATGCATAATGTTGACATAAAAGAGAGAGAGAGAAACCAGAAGAAAAGCGGATAATGGTCGGCTTTCCCTCTCCTCCTGATCCTTACGCTATATGTGATGCCATTAACTGGGGCTTTATTTTCAGATCGTTAACCGAACGCTAACCCCCAAAGGAGAGCAGCTTCATTTACTTCATATTCAAACAAGAATCTGCAGCCTGAAATAATCTTCCTGGAGAAGATAAACAGGGGCTGTCCTTTTTAGGGACGCTAAGGATGCCTGGTTTAGCACTAATGAGTCCGTCCTGCTGCAGTCCACAGTCCACAGCGTTGGATTTAACGTGCATCCCGTTATTCCATCGGATTCTGCAGTGCAGGGCTCGATCGTCGTCCACTCACAGAAGGTGCCGGGTTCGTGTGGCGTTCAGCTTCCCTCACCCCTTCATTTCTAACAGAAGGTGCCGGGTTCGTGTGGCGTTCAGTGTCCCTCACCCCTTCATTTCTATACAATCTGATTCACTTCCACACCGGCTTGGGCTAATACCTGAAAAGCAACGAAGCCCCGTCACTGGCAGCAACAGTTTGCCAACATGTTGCTCTCACTCTGTATAATTGTTGAAGACTAAATCAGACTCCTCTAATGTCTCGCTGACAGAGCCCAGAACGCCGATATTCCTGGGACGAATCAGAGGAGGAGGGGGGGGGGGGGGTCCAATTAGAGTACGGAAGCAGCAAGGAGACGAGCAAACAAATGGAGAAATAAATAAATCAATAATAGGGAAGCAAAAACAATTAGACAGGGACTCTGACAAAAATGATGTGGGCACTTTTGTATCCATGGTAACTGACTTTTTTTTTTAGAGTGCAACCACTTGTATTTTTGATGCATACGGGTTTATAATCCCAGTCTACATTCAGAAACAACTGGTCGCAGAAAGTGGGACAGGATCCCGGCCACTCATTCACAAACTGATCACACCTAGCCTGTACGGCCCCCCGCCCCCGGCCCCCCCGCCATCGGCTCACTGCTGACGCAAGTAATATGGAAATCCTTTAAAACACACACAGATAATTTGCTGCATAGCTAAACTGGAGAACCGAACCATGAAAGTCTGGCAGTGTCAACTTCGCTTAAAAATCTTTCTGGTTAGAAAAGAAGAAGGAAATAAAAAAAGGAAAGCCATTGTTTCCATGACAACAAGACCTGATGGCACACTTTGGGTTGTATTTCTACTGTTGATTCGTATAGGGTGTTTTTTTTTTTTTAAGCGTTCGAGGCAGTTATTCTAGTCCTTAATCCTGATTACCTGGTCATGGTCTAGTGACTCTAGGCGCTCCTGTGGCACAGCTAGCGAGGAGTTTCAAATCCTCCGGCATCTTCAGACCAGACGACCCCAGGGCTCATCTGACAAGGGACAGACGAATGCAATAGATGCTCACAGAAGATTGATTCCTGCTTAATGGCTCTATAGAATGGGAACATGGCGGTTGGTAAAGAAAGCTGCAGGTGGGCTGCATTCAGCAAATTTATCTCTTCTACACGGTGATCTTGACTCTTCATTTTTTTTAGATCTCAGACTGAAGCGCTTTCAAAAGCAAAACTGACTCCACTGTGGCTTTATATAGATCCAGGAAATGAATCACTCGACCAGCGGAACGGCAGCGAAATAAACAGATGTGTATTCAAGGGTCTCCATCCGGAAGGGAACGGCAAGCTGCCGGGTCTTTATCAAGTTGTAGATATTCAATCCAATCCAATCCAATATTGTCTATCTCTAGTTTGTCACTTCACTTTGTCTCCCTCTCTCTCTTCTGTTCTCTCCATCCCATTCCGCTCTCTCGCCCACAGAGAGTGGGTGACCTGGAATGCGCTCTCCTACAGACGGCGCTGCTTTCTATAGCCAGACGGGCGCTATGGAGAGATTGAATCTCAAAGCGAGCTTCAAGCCGACTCTCGGGAGTCTCCGCTTGCAGTCTCATCGCCCTATTCAGATTTATGGGCGCCGCCGAAATCCACTCATCACGGAGATTGATAGGCGATTGCATTCTGCCACAGCGCTGATCACGGTTAAAAGTTCATGAGTGCAGCAGACAAATCAATTAGTCTGGAATGATGCACCGCTGTGTCGCATTCGCTTGGCCACGCCAGCAATTATCTTTAGCTTGAAAAGGTCAGTCAATAATTTAATAAGCGATGGTGATACGCGTTTAGAAAGTTTTGAAGCTTTAGTGAGAACTCTACTGAGAGCTCGTCATGAACTCTCATTTTCAGAACAAAGACGATTACAATCGTTTGGCTGAAAAAAAAGCTAATTAAATATGCATCAATGCCAACACCAACGCATCACTTTGGCGAAGGAAATGTGCTTTACGTTGCTATTTAAAGTTAGTTAGCATGACGCCTGGTTAGCCCGGCCTGGCTCTGTGATGATTAACGATGATTAAAGCTATGAATCCAACACTGCAGCCGTGCAGTGATCAACATGTCGTGACGTTACAAGGAGAAATGCTCTGGAGCATTTCCTCCTGTCCCGAAAACTGTTTCTTAGTTTCTGTGCCATGTTACGTTTTTTATAATAGTTTATAGAACCAACCTGACTCCTAAATGTAGCACACCCTGACTATCAACCTGAAATAGACACAAAAAATATGCAGAAGTGATGTCATTCAGTTGATCTGGGGAAGTACTTATTTCCACTTAAAGCAAAAGGCACACCCCGGGTTCCCAATTTGACGGCTCGGGATTTCACAGTGCTATAGGAAATCCCGTTTGTGTATGCTCGGAATTTCACAGTGGCGGTCGCTGTGCAATGGAGCTTTTAAACGCTGGAGGACGTAGCCAAATCAAGCTAATTGACCCCGTCCGCAGAACAATTTAAAATAGCTCATCTTGAGGCCCTGACTTTTTTAAGGACCTTTCTATTATCAGCATATCCAGAGGGTGCATTAAATATCTTAGTGGCAATAACAAAAGCCTGACAGAAATGGAAGGATTGTTCCCGCTCAGACTGAGAGAGGTCTCCTGATGAAAGAACAGCATGAGGCCGAAGTCCCAGAGACTGGAGGACATCAACACTCCTAATGCCTGATTATGGGGATCAAATCCAATAATAATCAGAATAAGGGTAAACCCCAGTACTGATCCAGCCTTGTTCTTGGATGTGGTTGGAAATGCTGTGATGGATGTTGGCTAATAAACAGCTCAAATTATTTTTATATTTGCGTGGGTAAAAAACAAAATGCAGTCGGTCTATTCGTTTGGATGATGGAAAACACAAAGACTCGCCTCTTATATCTTAAGAATCTTCAGGAGAGCAATAACATTATGACCTAACCTGGACAGGTGCATGCACACCTGCACATAGGTATGAATAAACAGGAGCATGCTGGGAAAACGAGTTGCAGAAAGTTCTGTAAATGTCGGTCCAATCCCAGTTTCCCCCCCTTTTTTTAATCCTACCCTGGAACAGCAGGGCTGGATGACCACTGCCTTCATCCCCTAAAGAAACGGGACACACACATCAAGCCGACTCAGTGGGATTGGGAGCAGAAAATAGACCGCATGCTGCAGATAGCAGACACGTTCGCGCAATCAGAATTCATGCAGTCCAACAGAACCACAGATTGTATAAGGGGGAGGGGGGCTTCTGCACAGTGCCTTGATGTCTTTCAAAAAATCAGCGCAGCAGCCGATGGAGCATCGGCCTCTCTTAAAATTCCACCGGAAGCTCTTGCTATTCATTTAATTCCTCAAATATGCAGAGCCTACACCGACACCGTGTAGATCAATAACCTTCGGAAGTGCCCTTTCAGCACATTTCGGATAACTTGAGCTTAAAAGTGCCACGTTTAAAATTGGCAGTCCCCCAACTTGCGCAACTTGCAGAGAACTTGGGGGAGTTAGAATGTTATCCTTTAAAACTTCTGGACTTGAAAGGTGTCTCGGGTCTCCCTTTGAAGCTGACAAGCAGCTCGGAGTGCGAGTAGATATAAAACGAAGGGACGCTTTGTCTATAAGTGGATGTAAAATCTCCCGAGAGCAGTTTTCAGTGTCGAAATGTCACGTCCTTCCGCTGAAGAGCTGCTGTCGGGCTGGATAAAGGCACCGATGCACGCACGCACACACACACACACACACACACACACACACACACAGGATGTAAACAGCTGCCAGAAACGTGTGCTTGTGAGTATCACGCCTAATGAGCTGAACTCGCTGCAGCTCATTAGAGACTTTATCTCTGACTGTCCGATTGTCTTCTCGTCCCACCAAACAGCTTTCATACAATGTTTAGCACTAATCACTCATGCACATAAATCAGAGTGCGTGTGTGTGTGCGTGCGCCACGTGGATGCAATGGCAGAGCAACAGGTGACAGGTCGGTGTGATCGGACTCTCGCCATGCAGCCACTCTTCCTGCTTCTTGGACTCGCTCCAGGATTGTTACGACGATGCCTGCAGGCGTATTCGTTTATAGCTCAGGCTCAGAAACTAGTCCGTGCAGAATGTGATTTATCTCAACACGGCCGTTCTTGTCCATCTTGCCTACCTTGAGTGTCCCGGTCCTCGTCGACCGATAAACTATAAACACATCATCTTCCCATTCATCCTATGTTTTCAGACCGTCTATATCGCTGCCTGTTTTCCTTTATTCCGCTCCTGCTTGTGTCGCTGACTTGCAACCCGGAGACTTTTTGGATATTTGGCTGCCTGCCGGATCGCTCGCGGCCGTGCTTGCCTCCGCTTTGACCTACATCCTGCCTTAGAGCCTGCTCGTGCACCTCCCCTCCTACCTGCTGGGTCAATGCAGGAAACCACGTCGTTTTTATACCGATTTACACGACCCTCACGGTAGTCTTAGCTTTGAGCGGTTTCCACTGACACCCACGAGGTTCCCTTGGTTTCCTGCTGACGGATGGACGACTTCCTGCTATTGGACCTCCTGTAATGTCATCAATGCCTCAAAGTCGCACTATTGATCCTTAGGCAGAGATCCAATTTAACTATTATAGTGTTTAGTTATACATGACAAATGACAGCTTCTTCCTCTAAACAAAACTTTTGTGACCTCTGTGACCCCCAACGCCCCACGGTGGTGTCAGTGGGTCAAGGGGCACGCATGTGACCTCGTTGACCTCGGTCAGTCAGAGCCGACATTCCGACGCCTCCCATTATTGATAAGCTTTGCGTCATTTGCAGCTTTTGACGGTTGAGCAGAAGCTTATTAAGAGCGCAGGAAGGGAGTATTGATGCTTCACTGTGGACAGTTAAGGTCGAATAAAATAATAAAAACTCACCCAAATGTTGAATTTTACATAAAATTCATCACCCCTAAAGGTTATCAAAATGCCAAGCTTAATTCAAAGCAGCCTATTTAAAATAAGATGAAACAGCGTCTTTCTGGACCATACGGGAATTCATAATTCTGTTTCCACTGCGCCGGCCCGTTAGGGTGAGCCAATCAGATTCCAGAACTCGCTCGGGCATCATTATGCAGCCCGTGATAAATTACATCTGCACACCTTCCACATATTATGTGGTCCCAGGTGTCCCTTGTGCTACGTGGTTCTGCTCGGGTCCAAATACAAACGGCTCAGCTACTGGTGGACTGCCCACTTTCCTCGATTTCAAAAGATCTTAAATTGTAATTTGGCTGGATTTAACGGCCTTACGAGATGCATCGGCTTTCACTGAAACTCCATTTCTATGTTTCAGACTGCCAAGACAGGTGTTCTCTCCATTCCGCCGTGCCATCCCGACATTAAAGACTGATCTCAGAACCAAGCGGTTCCCCGATGATCAAATAATCACCTGCCGTGCGGAAAAAAAAAAAAAAAACACAACAGGATCATTTCATCTCAGTTGTCCCTTTGCTCTCGTACGCTCGAGAGCGGCGTAGATCTAAAGCGGCGCTAAGCGAACACCTCAGTCTTTTGTGTTTTCAAAACACAGAGGGGGTAAGAGAGACGTCTCATTATGCCGAACAACCATTCAAGGAAAATACTCTCGCATCCCAGCGCATTTAGCCTGATTTGGATAAATAGACAAGAAATCTAAGTGACGTAAGCCCTTTGTTTTTATTTTAATTTAGAAATCGGAGAGCAGCGCCACTTTGCATTTCAACACAAGAGGATCTCGTTATGCAATGCTGACTCAGATGTATGGATGCACGTTTCTCTTAATTTTAACGTTTCTCTGAATTTGAAACGTACCGTCCTCCTCTCTGAAGGTTCCTGACGATCCAATGTCAACCTGTGCCTCATCACTTCATTTATACCCGAGCGCCTACGGCACTTTAATAAGCTGCCGGCGTAAACTAAGAGCCCTAAAGGGGGACATTCTGTATCGCCGTCTTCCGTGGACTGCTGAGTAAAGCAGACGCAGAGAGGAAGAGCAATAAGAGGGATCCGACATTCCACAGCAGGAAACCAGGCGTTTGGAATGTGTGTTTCTGCCATCCTTCAACTATCACGCTCCATCCATCCATCCATCCATCCATCCATCCATCCATATGATAGTTAGACCTCGGTTACAGTTATAAATGCTGCTTTAATGGTTAGCAGTTAATATCTTAATTTGATCGTGCACTTACTCCGTCTCCTCCCAGGTGGCTGTGGATCCTGCAGGTGGGCCGCGTGCAGGCGGTGGAACCCGGGGGCCTGCGGGGTAAAAGACAGACGCACTATATAGCAGTTTGATGAAGATCAAGAGCAGCTTTTCAGAGCAGCAGCAGTCAGGTGTGTCTCGAATCAGGCAGGGGGTTCCACATGTGACTCAACTCATTTTTTGGGGGGGGGGGGGTTGTTAACTTCAAAGTTTAGGGGGCTTATTTTTTTAGCCCACGATTGGCAAATTTCACAAAACCATGTTTTATCATATACAATTACATAACACAGTTATGGATTTTGCTATTTCAGGAGTAACTCCTCCCTGAAGCAAAGCTTAAAGGCGTGATTGAAGTTGCCATTTCTGCCTGCAGAATTCAAGGCCGCATTTCCTCCTTCACTGATTCATGGAGGCCAGAGATAGATAGTCACTCTGGAACAAGCCAACATTATAGATATTTAAGAAATATAATAAAATACTTCCTACCTTTTGGCTCAGGAGGGCCTCAACAAAACAAAACAAAACACGAGGAGGAGATTCTGTCTTTTTAACTTTTTTAATTAAGCCCTATACCTTTCTATCCAGCTGTGACCAGCTGAACCATTACAAAAACACATTTATTTTCACTGTCTCAATTCAATTTTTGAAGTGAAAAGTCAAATGATCCATGATGTACCAGAGGGGTGAAAAAACAATTAGTTGTCAGTCGAAGAAAAATAATCTTTGAGTGGAAATTCTGCTTTTTATTTTGAGAGAGAGAGTCATGACTGGCTGATTGGGACCCACTAATTATTTTTAATTAAGTGGTATGAATAAAAGTGTCTAATTGTTTACATTATTTAATTACAAATCATTAGATGCATTTAAAACAACTGTTGTAATAATTAATTATACCTGTGTTCGTGGACAAAAAACAAATTAAGCAGTACACTGATTCTGATTTTTTAAACAAGCAAGCAGCTCTCCTGAGATGTCCACAAATTCAGCAGTAGATGCTTTAATCTCCGAGGGGGGGGGGGGGGGGGCACCAGACAAGTTAATGGGAATGTGAGCCCCCAGATAGCCACAATCTACTGTACTTTCGGTTTGTCCCATGAGGGGTCACTACAGCGAATCACCGTTCTCCACTTCACCCTGTCCTTTGCATCGTCCTCCCCAACACCAGCCACTCTCATGTCCTCCCTCACTACGTCCATGTATCTTCTCCTGGGTCGTCCTCTAGTCCTGTTCCCTGTGCAGCTCCATCCTTCTACCGATATAGTCCCCGTCTCTCCTTTGGACATGTCCAAACCATCGAAGTCTGACCTCTCTGACCTTGTCTTCAAATCCTCTCCAATACATAGATGGAGCCCTGTGATGCTTTTATTTTTTCATGACAGGGGCTTCATTCTGAGGCATCGCTACTGGTTTAACACGAAAAGACTGCAGATGTTTTTCAGTCACTGTTTCGGGAACAGATCTAAAAATAGCTCACACGTTCTCAATGGCTTGATTTCTTTTTTTTTTTTTTTTTTATCCCCCCCATATAATAAAAACGCTAGTGCGCGTATCCCGGATCTCCGCGGTTGGTTCGGAATCGAAGCCAGAACCTCCGAGGACACGGTCAAATGGGTTGGGTGTTTGGGGGGGGGGAGACGGCAAGGTCGTCTGGGTTATGGAGCGGAGACGCAGCTTGCGGCTCTCCGCTGTTAGTTTGCTGTCAGGCGGGTCCATCTGGTGGACGAGAGGAGGATCGCTCATGTGGAGACGCTTTACTTTACATGATCTCGTTCTAGCTCTCATCTGCGTCTGATAAGCCCCGTTTAATCCACATCACCATGACTCATGTGTATCACCGTGTTAAACCACGCAACCCACCTGCGGTGCTCATTAGTTCTTCTCACCGGCGGATGTGCAACTCAAGCCCCCGGTTGGTTATCGAAGAATGCCGGTCGTGAAATATTCATCCCCCCCCGAGGTCGGTGGCACAATTCTCCTCACTACAAACCGATATCTGCTCCTCCAAGCACTTTAGGAAGGGGTCAAGATTTAAAAAAATAAAAAAGTAAATATATAGGGGGGGTTTTCTTTGCCCTTTTTGGGGGGGTCTTGTAAGAAGATGGCAGGGAAATCAGCTCCGGCTGAAAGGTAGGATTCTTCTACCTGCTAATTGCTTTGTTGTGCAACCCTCACACCTGACGCAGGCTCTTCAATCAGTCCAAACTGTGCTGCAGGTGTAATACTGGTCCACTAGATAGCAGCAGATTACAGTGTGTGCGTGCGTGTGTGCGTGCGCGTGTGCGTGCGTGTGTGTGTGTAAACTGGCAGAGATGGTCTACTGCTCCCCCCTCAGGACCCGAATGCTTTTGATGAGCCTCATCACGTCCACCCTGTCATATGTCTGCTTTCCCCTCAGGGCAAGCGTCCCATCAGTTTCTCTCTATTGTTTCATCACAACTAATTCTATCAAAAGCTGGAAGACCACCTGCCGGCAGCGATCGCTCTGAAAACAGGCACCGGCTTGCAGCTCAGAGCTTTTCATGTTCGATAAAGTCTTTTCATTCGGCACCAAATGGCAGATGTAGGTTAGGGTCAGAGGCAGACCTGGGAAATCTAGGAATTCCGTCCTTGTAATGCACATGTGCAGCTCGATCAACACACACACACATTCTACATGGGATGCTCTTTGCTTGGTTGGTAATAGATAGATGATGACACACCAAGACTAAAAGATCACGATCTGGCAACCCAACACCAAAACCCTGTAACAGGACAGATCTGGCAATCTGACCCCGTCCCTTTGGAAGAGGGACAATTTGGTTGATGGAACTAATAATCACAGCCATGTTACTGATCCTTCACTGGCTGTGTGTGTGTGAGTGTGTGTGTGTGTGTGAGTGTGTGTGTGTGTGTGTGAGAGAGAGAGAGAGAGAGAGTCATTCCTCTATCGATAGCTAGAACAAATGCATCACACATTTAACTAGAAAAGCACTCGGAGAGCGCAGACCTCTGCCAAGCTCCTTAATCCCCCTATATTATGATTTACACCAAAATTATTGTCCTACATTTATTTTATGAATATTTTTTAGATTCCTTAACCATGAAAACAAACCTTTAACAAATGGATTCACATTTATGGCTGAAAGGTTCAGGGGTAAGAAAGACGTCCCCACCCTACATGATTGTGTCAAATTCCATAAACATCGGCCAACGAGATATTAAGGAACACATTTTGAAGCTCCATTGACGGCAAGTTATTGAACATTTCTAAGAAGATGATCCGTCCCTTATCTTCAAATACTGTATACACATGTCACAATCTGTGATGATAAAAGAAGGCTGAGGAGTTCAAGGCCAGATAGCATAAAAGCTTGTCGTCGTCTGTGAGTCGAGGTTGTTATTCATTGGATATTTGTGACATCCGAATATCAATCAGGCTTATCCTTTACATCCCATGTCTGTCTCTCTTTACCTCTCAGTCTCTCTCTCTCTCGACCTTTTGTATTATTAATGCCCCGCCCCCTCAGTCGCCCAGCGCTCTCGGGTTTCACCTGTGGAGCCAAATGACAAATTAAGACTCCTTACACGACCCGCCGCAAGGAAGTCCTCTAACGCACGCAAACACACAAGCATGTGCACACATTTATACACACGCACGTACACACAAAACAGGTAACCCATCCGCCCATCTCTCTTTCTCCCACACACACACACACACACACACTTGCCGTCACACACTCTGAGGAGGGCAGTGTGAGCAAAGCGCTGCGCTGAATGAGGGAATGTGTTGTAGTGAGCAACAGAGGACCGAATAGGTCAAGGGAAGAAGCTGAGTGTGACCTAAAGATTATCCTGCAGGTGTGTGGGTTTTTTTTCTTGTTGGTTTTTTTTATTTTCAACTGCTGAAGAAGCGACCTCCTGCAGGACACAACAAATGTGAAGACTACCAACAGCCTGGCGACGCCACACGCGCTCTCCTGTACTGTTTGACTTTGAATTGTGCAGGTGACCAGGATTCTGTTGAGAAATTACCACAGATTAAATAATATATGTACATAAATTTCAACAACGTTCCTTAATGAGGCAGTACATAGTGATTATAGTTTAATTAACCGCTGTGTTTGTCTGTACACATACTAGTGTGTATTGGGTAAGGGATTGCCGTTATTAGGCGCGCACGTCTGTTCAGGAGCCTTCATGGGGACCAGATTTTGGAAGCGTACAACTGCTGTGGCCAGGCGGAGCTGTCCTCACAAAGATTCCGTTACCGTAGATACTGCTGGCACAAAGTCAACTTGCTGTGTCTAAACAAGGTCAGATTCCAGATTATATTTTCTTAGCATATCTTGTAATGTTATATTTTTACTCGCTTTGCACGTCTTTCCCACACCGAGGATGTCATTTGTGTGTTTTGAAGGTTTAAATCATCGCAGCCTTTACAAGAGGACATGCTGTGCTCTTAACCGCTTGTCAAAATGCCTGGCAAGAAAGACACCAAGAAGGACAAGAAGGGTGGGAAACCTGAACCAGAGAAAAAGAAAGAGGAAGAAAAGAAGGGGAAGGATGACAAAAAGGAAGGAAAAGACAATAAGAAAGGCGGAAAGGACGATAAGAAAGGAGGGAAGGACGATAAGAAAGGAGGGAAGGATGATAAGAAGGGGGGGAAGAAAGGAAAGGATGAGCCACCCAAGGGGAAAGATGATGGAAAAAAAGGGAAAGGGAAAGGGAAGAAAGTGGAGTCCGAGGAGGAAGAGGAGGAGTTACTGAGTGATGAAGAAGAGGATGAAGAGGTTAGTGAAGAAGAGTATGATGACGAGGAATACTCAGAAGATGACAAAAAAGGGAAAGGAAAGAAAGGGGGGAAATATCGGCGTGGGGACTACTCGGATGACGATGAGGAGGACGACGAAGACGAGGATGAGGATGATGAGGATTACAGTAAATCCAAAAAGAAGTCTAAAGATGTGCGCCATCATAAAGGAGGGAAATCGGATGCTGACGAAAAGAAGAAGAAAGGCAAAAAAAGAGATGAAACTCCTGCTCTCCCAATTAAGGAAATCCCAAAGAAAGGTCTGAAGAACATGTCCAGGATGTTCATGAAGTTCTCCGGGATCAAACGGCGGAGGAAGAGCAGGAAGAAGCTGAAGAGTACGTCACGTTTGTTCCTGGGGCTAGGTAGGAGAAAAAGCCGTCTGGTTAAGAAGAAGCGCCGCAAGTCCATGCTAAAGAACACCTCTCGCTTCATGATGAGGTTTAAGGCCAGCAAAAAGAGGAAAAAGGAGAAAGAGGCCAAAGAGAAGGCAAATGGTGGGAAGAATCCGACCTACATGCTGCTCCGTCTGGGAGGGAACCAGTCGGCGAAGAAAGGGGGCTTCTTCAAAAACCTATTTGGAAAAAAGGACGGGGACTCATCTGCCGATGGCTTCAAGAACGGCAGCGCGCTGTTGGGTAAAGTTGCGGCAGCTACCAACTGGCTCACCAAACGTTTCCTGTCCACAAAGATGCATGGAAATAGACAGGGAGGCCGGGGCGGACGCAGAGCGCACGGCCAGCATGCTGGTGCCAGGGGTTACCACGGCGGGTATCACAATGATGGGTACGACCAGGAGGGGCAGCATTATGGATATGAGCACCATTATCCTGTCCCTCACAAAGGTTACGGAGGCTATGACGATGGCTATGGTGGTTATGGCGAGGAGGCCTTAGCAGCATATGGAGACCAGGGCGCTTTTGGTTACTATGACAATGCGGCAGTGGGAGCAGACTATCAGAACCTGGGTTACTATGAGGATGAAGGTCTCTATGGTGCAGATGCACAATATTATGAAGGTGGTCTTGACGATGAGGCCATAGGGGACCACTATCATCCTCATTTTTCTGCTCAAGCCTACTACAACAACCATGAAGCAGATTACTATGGTTACGAGCAACTGCAGGCATTGGAAATGTATGGCGCCGAGGACCTGGACTACTATGCACAAATGGGTGAGGTCCCTATTTATGGAGAAGAGGCAGACGGGTTCCTTGACCCTCATGCTCCAGAGTATTATGATGAAAATGGTCAAGACCTTTACTATGATAATGGGCAGGCAGGTTACTTTGATCATGCTTACGCAGGAATGATGGGAATGCAAGGGACATTTCCAGCAGATTATCACCTTAATTATAGTGACCCCAGCATGCCCTACCAAGACTACAGCTCCCAGCAGGCCATTGGATTCCCAACAGGGGGGCAGCACGTCCTTGGCTATGGAGGGCAAGGGATGGAACAGGTACAGGGTCTGTATGGGGACCAGTATGTAGCACATTTGGATCCATATGGGGATGAAACCACTGGGGTGCAGGGAGGGGAGATGACGTTTAGAGTTCCTAGACCTCAAGTGCGTTTATTTGGGAAAGAGCGTTTAGATGTACCGATGCCCCCTCCACCTACTTTTCCACCTGATCCGGAATTTGAAGACATGTCAGAAATCCAGTACGAAGACCAGATCCTTCTTGCACCAGATCATCTTGGCGGCCTGATGCCAATGCAGCAGCAAATTGGAATGCAACAAACTATGTCGCCCATGCAAGAACAAATAATGCTTCCCCAACAGATGATGTCACCACAGCAACATATGATGTCACCACAGCAACAGATGATGTCACCACAGCAACAGATGATGTCACCACAGCAACAGATGATGTTACAAGATCAGAGTATCTACCCACAGATGATGCCAACACAAATGTTGTCACCACAGCAGCAAATGACATCATCACAGCTGGAGACAATGATGCAACAGGATGTGAGTGTGTCCCCTCAGATGCTACCATTGTCACCCCAGCAACAGATGATACCCCAGCAGGTTATGTCACCACAAGAGCAGATGATGCTGCCACAGCAGCAGATGGGGAATCTCCAGATGATGACTCCGCAGGTGATTTTTCAACATGCACTGTTTATGCTGATCTGTGATATAAAATCTTGATGCACACGTTCGCCACGATTCTAAATGTCTTTGTTTTCGTTGTGTTTTTTCCAGCAGCAAATGCTGATAGACCCAACGATGATGATTCCACAGCATCAGGTTTATGACCAAGTTCCAATTCCTACTCCAAGTGCCATGATTATGAAACAAGCAGGCATGTCCCCCCTTCCACAACGGCGCATGCAACGCTCTCCCACTCCATCTCGTCGCTCTGTCATCATACCATCCCCGCAGATGCGACGCCATCCCTCTGTCATGGCTTCTCCAGGGCCTTCCCCGATGCTTCGACAGAGACACAGCCCACCCCCACAGCCCTCCGTCAGGAGTGGGTTCGTTAATGCCCAGAGATCCCCCACTGTTATGCCTAGACGAATCTCACCTCATTCCTCGCCTGTTGCCTCCCCCACAGCCCGTCGCAGAATTCCATCTCAGAGGTCACCGTCCCGATTGTCACGAGGGCCCTCACCCCCCCACTCTCCCCGTGCCTCTCTGATCCGACGAAGTCCCCCACCCTCACCGAGGGCATCAATCAGACGTCGTTCTCCATCTTCTTCACCCCGTGCTTCCATGAGGAGGCGAAGTCCCCCGCCCTTAGCACCTCCAGCCAGTCGCCCATTTGGAGCAAGAGAGATGCGTGGCCCACCCGCCCCTTCCCTCTCTCCTGGTTATGCCTCGCCCCCTCTCTCTCCACAGCTAAGTAGAAGACCCTCTCCTTCTCCTGCCCCATCTCATCGCAGTATATCTCCTGCAGGACCCCGGCCTACGCAATCATCTCCTACCCTCTCTCGCCGTTCAACTCGGCTGCTCAGGGACCCCACACCATTGGCCCGACCCAGGATGGGACGAAACATCCCTTTAGGTACTGTCCGGCCCTCGCCCATGGGTCTCAGGGGGCGCCCTGTGCCTCCACCGACCCAGAATGTGCATCCTTTCCGTACTTCCTCCATTCGAAGCAATAGGTCTTCAGTTCTCACAGTGGATTCCCTCCATTCCTCCCCCTTTCAGTCTCCTATGATCCACCGTGCCCCCCTAAGGAGGAAAGAATCTGGTCGATTTCCTCCTCGCCCTTTGGCCAGAGGACGTCCCCTCGTTGCCCGGCGGTCTACAAGAAGGATGCCTCCTGCTTCTCCACAGCCGTCCCTGAAACACATGTCACATCCTGCATCCCCACGTCTCTCTCCTCGACTTCCACCTACCGGTGCTGATTTTCCGGAACCTTACGTAACCGATCCTTACGCTGCACCTTACTTTGAGCAGTCGCATCCGCTTGTTGCCCCCTCTTCTCCCATGCTATCTGGTGCTTTACAGAATCGATCTATACGACAGGCTTCCTTCACGTCCTCCCTCGGCCCACATCCAGCCCAGGCGGTGTGCGTGAGTGACATGGGTGTTGAATATTTTGAACCCTATAGTCCCTCATCTCCATTACTTTCTGCTGCGATGGAAAACCAGGCGATGCAGAATGCGTCCTATGTGTCCTCGCTGCAAAGGCCGATGTCCCCTTATGAACATCCTCTGCCTCCATCTCCAATGCTGTCTCGAGCTTTACACAACGAAGCCCTCACAGGAGCGTCCTATGTGTCCTCGCTGCAAAGGCCGATGTCCCCTTATGAACATCCTCTGCCTCCATCTCCAATGCTGTCTCGAGCTTTACACAACCAGGCAGTCACAGGAGCGTCCTATGCATCTCCTCTTCAGAGGCCTGAGTCCCCGTCTGTACCGTCATCTCCAATGCTGTCTCGAGCTTTACAAAACCAAGACGTCACAGGAGCGTCCTATGTCTCCTCGTTGCAAAGGCCGATGTCCCCTTATGAACAGCCTATGCCTCCATCTCCAATGCTGTCTCGAGCTTTACAAAACCAAGACGTCACAGGAGCGTCCTATGTCTCCTCGCTGCAAAGGCCGATGTCCCCTTATGAACAGCCTATGCCTCCATCTCCAATGCTGTCTCGAGCTTTACAAAACCAAGACGTCACAGGAGCGTCCTATGTGTCCTCGCTGCAAAGGCCGATGTCCCCTTATGAACAGCCTATGCCTCCATCTCCAATGCTGTCTCGAGCTTTACAAAACCAAGATGTCACAGGAGCGTCCTATGTGTCCTCGCTGCAAAGGCCGATGTCCCCTTATGAACAGCCTATTCCTCCATCTCCAATGCTGTCTCGAGCTTTACACAACGAAGCCGTCACAGGAGCGTCCTACGCGTCTCCTATGCAACGGCCTCAGTCCCCGTATGCCCCGTCCGTACCATCATCTCCAATGCTCTCAGGAGCCATGAGACATGGCGCGGCTCTAAGAGGAATGGCTTCTTATCAGGCTCCACAGCTACGTTCGCCATATGGACCAACTGTCATTACGCCGTACGATCATGTCTCTGAGCCTGGCCCAGCACCGCTGCTTCACGACGCTCTGCAGAACCGGTCCAACGTGCAGAATGTCACAGGTTTAAGATCCCCCTTGGTTCAACGGCGCAACTCTTACATACCGGCTGGACCTCAGCTCCACAGCGCTCTTCAACAGAACCCAAACCTCCGGCAAGCTTCCTACCAGACGCCGATGCAACTCGGGCGGTCCCCGTACGGACCCCCGCCGCCCACTTCACCGATGTTGGGAAACGCCCTGCAGAACCCACAGCTGATGCAGGCGTCCTACAGGCTGCCAGACGGATCCTTCGTGTCGCCATATGCAGCCTCACGTTCCTCACCGTTGCTCGGACACGCCTTACAGAACCAACAAGTCCGTGGAGCCTCGTACGTCTTACCCGATGGATCAGTTATCAGGGTATGAATACAAGGAACATGGCAAAAATAAATACACATGTAAAACAAAAATGATTTTACCATGACCCTCCTCTCTATCCTAACTCAGGATCCACGTATGCCCCAGTCTCCTAACCTTTCCAAAGCTCTTCTGAACCAGAATGTCAGGGCCGCCTCGTATACGCTCCCTGACGGCACCATTATAGGCCCGAGACAGCAAGTAACCACAACGCACAATTCCTCATTTACTTCCAGAGTACCCCTTGTTGTAGCTTTTATATTTGATTATTATATTTGTCTTGCTTTGTCTCTTTCAGCAACCCATTTCCCCAAACCTGGCTAAGGCCCTGAATAACCCAGCGCTGCGAGAAGCCTCCTATGCTCTCCCCGATGGTACCATTGTGATTGACCCTAATAAACAGAAGTCCCCAAACCTTGCTGCGGCACTTCAGAATCCTTACCTGAAAAATGCATCTTACACCCTGCCTGATGGGACGATCATCATCGATCCGCGGAAACCTGTCTCTCCAAGCCTCGCCGGCGCGCTTCAAAACTCTGCCCTGCGAGACGCCTCCTTCACGCTTCCAGAAGGAGTTCATAACCCCAACATACCCATGTCACCAAACCTGGCTCAGGTAAGCTATGGATTCTTTTTAAATGTTTCTCCTCAGACTATCTGAACCTTTGTGCACGTGTTTTAAATCTACTGGCAAGTACTTGAATTGTGTTGTAACACTCAGGCCCTCAGTAACCCAGCTTTGAAAGGAGCTTCATACACCTTACCAGATGGGACAATTATAGTGGACCCAAGGAAACCAAAGAGCCCCAACCTAGCAGCGGCCCTTCAGAATCCCTACCTGAAGGGTGTGTCCTACACTCTGCCTGACGGGACCATCATCATCGACCCACGAAAACCCCTTGGCCCTGACCTATCTAAAGTGTGTAAACTTGCCTTCATTAATCTTTGTTTGAATATTTTTGCTTGAATATGTTTTTTTACTGCTCTGATCCCTGTATTTCTTTAAAAATCAAACTCGGCATTGAGCACATTGAATCGTGGCCTTGAATAACAAGCAGCTGTCTTCCTCTGCAGGCTCTTACAAATGAGAATCTTCGTAAAGCGTCGTACCGTCTTCCTGATGGAACCCTGGTCGTCCCCGGCCAGAAACCCAACCTTACGTCAGCCCTGAGGCGGAATCAAGCGATTCGGTCGACGGGTCTCTATCAGTTGTCGGAGAACTCTGGTCTGTCGGGGGTGCCGAAACCCACCCCTCCCAAACTTACCTCTGCACTGCGGAAAGAGGACCTTCAAGGTCTCCGTTACAGGTAGGGGACCTTCAGGGAATGACGATGGCTTGTCCTTCCTGTGGTTTCTCACTCTAATTCTTGAGTTAGACGCAAACGAATGAAAGGAGACCCAAAGAGGAGCCAAAATCTGTTGAGTGTTTGATGACTGTTTTGTTCTATCTTAGAACATAATGACTATTAAGCAGTCTGCAAATAGCTCGACTTGTTTCGTTCACTCACTTTGTCCTGGATTCACTCGAGCAATAAATCCCTCCCGGCTCCCTCTGTTTTGTCTCTTTACCTTTTTATTTCTTAAACAGATCGGGAATGTACAAAAAATGTTTTTATGTCATGCAACATCGTGTTGCATGTCTTTAATTGAAAAGAACCGTTCCTTGCTACACAGGTTGCCGGATGGCTCTGTACTCACACGCCGGTTCCATAACCCGCAACTGTCCGAGGCCATCCTGAACCAGAAGCTGCGCTACGCCTCGTACAGGGTGCCGACGGGCCTGCAGGGGGAGGACAATCGCTACGCTTTGATCCCCCCCTACGGGCCGCGCTCAGGACACTGGGCCGACAACGCACATGGAGGAGGGGATGGAGGAGAAGACGTTTGGGCAGCTGAGAAGGTTTTACCGCACGGGACGGTCCAGAATCTGTCAAAGTGGTCCATGTACAGGGAAGATGGTGTGTTAGATGGATACTCACCCGCACCTCGAGTCGCAGGCGGAAGGCCTCAGGAAACAGACTGGAATCCTGACAGAGAGCGAGTACCCGGTCAATCCTGGTATGACAAGGTAGCTAGTGGGTCTGGGATAAGAAAGTCATGCACGTTATTTAAGCATGACTGTGACTGTGTAGCATAAAGCTACATTATTAAATTATTTCAGCATCCCTCAAGATTCGACCATATTTCATGACATTGGTGAACTAATTACATACCGTTTGTGTGTGTGTGTGTGTGTGTGCAACCAGATCTACTCCATCCTCAGTATGCCTACAACAGGCCACAGGGTGAAGCGCTGGGCGGAGGGAATGGAGGACATGACGCAGCTGCCGTAAGCAGAATTCAGTGTTAACAAGCAGCCTCGCGGCTCATCTAGTCGTGTGACACCGTGTGGAGTTGCTCCAATGTCGAGCAGCACAGCTTATTTCCGTGTGCCGGTATAGCCTCTCAGTCTGGCGTGCGAGTGTGTTAGTTTGATGGGGTAAGTGTTTTATTAAAATGCACCAGTAGATCTGTCGAACCATCAACGCATAACGCCCAGACGAAGATAATTCTGCTTCAACTGAGAAACAGGAAAAACTTTCTGATGTCTGTTTATGTAACTTTCATACATCTTGAATGTCATTGAAACATAATCAATACTGGATGTCAAACTGAGTGTGGGACTATGTGCTCTGTAAAAGTGTGTGTGTGTGTTCTGTTTAATTATAGGGAGCTGAATGAGACCACAGTTCTGATGAACCTGAAGAAGCGCTACGACCAGGAACATGTTTATGTATGGGTGATGTGCAATATGCAAAGCAGATAGCTCACTTCATCAAAATGTCAGGGGCCGCCGTCCTTGTCCTTTCTTCATCTGTTTTTCTTCCACACAGACCTACATAGGGAGCATCCTCGTGTCCGTCAACCCGTACAAGCTGCTCAACATTTATGGCACGGACATGGTGCTTCAGTATTCAGGCCGCGGCCGGTGCGACAACCCTCCGTAAGACACGAGTGTGTAGTAACGCGTCCGGAAAAGATCTCAAATGCAGTATTTGCTAAACAAAACTTTGTGCACACATCGATATTATATATTTTGGGCATTGTTGTTTCTTTAGTCTTTGTGTGTACTACATCTGCCTGCATACACTCTGTCATAAGCTGATCTTAGAGACATTTTGGTGGCCAATAAAGGTGTAAATGCCAGATATCTGAGGTCTTACTAAGACGCTCCTTTCACACCACTCTGCACACACACACACACACACACACAGGTGCTTTTATTTCACTACAACTTGTTTTGATGTGTTGCAGTCATCTTTTTGCCATTGCTAATATCTCCTATACAACCATGATGGATGCCAAAAAGGACCAGTGTATTGTGATCAGGTACGAAAGGCTGCGATCAATATCCAGATCTAGCATATACTGTGTCATCAAAGTCTCAACACCATCTTCATACAGAAAACTGAAGCGGTGTAAGTGACTCGGGTGAACTGCGTTTGCTCTTGCAGTGGAGAGAGCGGCTCAGGAAAGACGGAAGCTACAAAGCTGATCCTGCGTTACCTGACAGCCATACATCACAAGTGCAATGTCGCACAACAGGTGAATACTGCATGCTAACAACTAGTCTATACTCGTTTAGAATAACACTGATTGTATTCCTTTATATCTCTCTTCTTCTCTTGCTTTGCTCATCAGATAGAGGTAAAGTCTTCCTTCCCTTGTTTTTGCTGTCATGGCAACCACAATTGCTCATTGAACGTGGCCATTGTGACATTTCTTCCTGTGATGATTGGGCAGATCCTCGAGGCCACACCCCTGTTGGAGTCTTTTGGGAATGCCAAAACAGTGCGAAACGACAACTCTTCCCGCTTTGGCAAATACACGCAGATCTACATGGAGGAGTGAGCACTGATGGTTATCGTACGCAACAACAGTTCTGTGATCTCAGCCAGAGCGCAGATGAGCTGCAAAGTATTTCCCTAATTTAGAGGCCGTCGGATCACAAGATGTGATTTTAAAACTCAAAAAATAACAGAAGAAATTCCCTCCGTGCATTAATTTGCTGCTTAAATCTTTTTTGACAAGCAATTTTGTTTTAAGTGTTGAATCAATTAATTGCGTATTTTTATTTTGTCTGCAGCACATTTGGAACTCCACTAATGAATTTAGAAACCTTCATCAGGAATGCAACAGTCAGCATTTTGAGCATAAAAATATTTTTAATCCGAAAAATCTTTCACCATCCGAATTTTCACCTTTTAAATATTAAAAAAAATATTTTCATACCCAGCTTGTACTGCTTTAGAATAGCAAGTATTGTGTAAGCGGGTCAATGAGAGGGCAGAGCAATTGTAGTTTTTTCAGACACACACACACACACACTGGACTGAGTGCAGAATATGCTAACATGAGCAGGTGAGCCCTGAGACTGAGATGATCCGAGCACATTACGGATGGAGGACCTGTTACCAAACGCTGCTGTGTGTGTGTGTGTGTGTGTGTGTGTGTGTGTGTGTGTGTGTGTGTCTTTTACAAGGGGCGTGATCAGCGGTGCCATAACGTCTCAGTACCTGTTGGAGAGGTCCCGCATTGTCTTTCAGGTGAAAAACACAAGCTCTCATGTAGTCACACACAAACGCAGTAAATCAGGCTGGAGTCGTCTTACCGCTGAGTCATGGTTAGAACGAGGTCAAACATGTTGGACCGGCCTCATCACTCATTCATCCGGGGATGCATCTAAAGAAAAACGTTACCCAACCAAGCACACGCTGTTTATGATGATGAATGTTTGTTTTTAAAATGAAAAACAACAAAATTGTAACAATTCTTAGACCTTTTTGTCTGGCGACAGTGTAGAATAGTTAATGTGTGTGTGAGATAGTTAATTGATTGCGTGTCGATTGCTTGTTCATCCACAGGCCAAATCAGAGAGGAACTATCACATCTTCTATGAGATGTTGGCAGGCCTTCCTCCTACGGAGAAGCACGCTCTCTATCTGCAAGAGGCTGAGACGTACTATTATCTGAATCAGGTGCTGAGAAAGTCAAACACTCCTCACACACACACACACACACAGATGAGGAGGGGTTCGTTATTGCATTCGATTTCAGTCACATTAACAAATTAGATGTCTTTTTTTTTTTTTTGGTGATATTCCACCAAGTGATTCATGGTAGAAACATGAAACTCGCTGTGGTGCTAAATGCCTGGACTTTTTGTGTCTGAGAGACATTTTGTGGTGAATGTTCACTGCCCTCTGCGGTTGGAAGTGAGGTTATGTTACACATCCGGAGATGTGTTAGTATTCTGATGCACACGTCACTGCATCAAGGTGAGACATTTAGCCCCTGGAGGAGCAGAAGAAGAAAAAAACACAGACTTTCAGCTGCTGATAAGTCAAGATTGAATTGGAGCTGTGATTAAACGGGCTGAGGCTATTGTGTTACTGCTGATAATAGTGTGTGCGTGTGTGTGTGTGTGTGTGTCTACATGAGGACAGGGAGGAGATTGCACCATAGAGGGTAAAGACGACGGGGAGGACTTCAGACGTCTTCTGAATGCCATGGACATCCTCTGTTTCACGCCAGAGGAGCAGAACGGCATCTACAGACTGCTCTCCTCCGTCCTCCATCTGGGAAACGTCTACTTCCAGCCACACCAGGTCGCTCTGTCTCACACACACACACAGAGCCTGCAAACGATAATGATGATATCAATAGATGATGGCAATAATGCGGGAGTGTGCGTCTCTGCAGGCTGAGGGCGTGGAGGTTGCGTTGGTGGTGAGCGCGCGGGAGATCCGAGTGGTCGCTGAACTGCTGCAGGTGTCACCTGAGGCGCTGCAGAAATCCGTCACCTTCAAAATGACAGTGAGAGAGCGCCGGTCCACGCACATCCAATAATAGTGTTAATATCCTGACAACTGAGGAACAGCGTTAGCTAACAGATGCATGTGACCCCCCCCCCAGGATACAATAAGAGAGAAGATCTTCACTCCGCTCACAGTGGAGAGTGCTGTGGACGCCAGGTGAGTGAGGAAAAGGCTGCTCAGAACAGCCTGAGGTAAAAGCCTCTGGGATCACACGGTGTTGCTTTTGGCTTTTGGCTTTTCAACATCCTCTTCTTTAACCCTGCTCTAATATTCTATCTGGAAACGACTGAGAGGGCGAAAAAGCCTCTTTGATATTCCCTTCCAATCTTTGGTAGAGGCATGTGAGGACAGAGGATGTCAGGGCTGGGGGGGAGTTTTTTTTTTTCAGATGTCCTCTGTTTCCATAGGAACCGGTTTTCTGTTTCCATAGAAACCTTATTGTGTGTCTTTCGTAGAGATGCCATTGCCAAGATTCTGTACTCGCTGCTGTTTAGTTGGCTGACAGAGCGCATCAACGGACGCGTCTACCCGCGCAACGAGGCCCTTTCCATATCCATACTGGATATATATGGATTTGAGGTCAGGCTGAGCTCAGTGATGATGACGATGATGATGATGATGATGATGATGCTAATGCATGGGAGTTGACCCAATGTCTCCGCTTGCTGCCCTCCAGGAGTTGCAGGTGAACAGTTTTGAGCAGCTGTGCATCAACTACGCCAATGAAACCTTGCAGTCCTTCTTTAACAAGGTCGTCTTCCAGGAGGAGCAGGTCGGGGAAAGCACGAGCTCACACTATTATAGTTTTAGTTTCCACCCACGGATGTCAAAAAGCAGCCTAAATTAAAGAAAAACGCTTAAGACAAGTAAGTGCAGTCTTTTTTTCTGTGCTACATGCGTAGGAGGAATACATGCGGGAGCAGATCCCGTGGCAGCAGCAGCCGTTCAGCCACAACCAGGCCTGTCTTGACCTCATTGCCTCTAAGCCTCATGGGATACTGCGAATACTGGACGACCAGTGCGGTTTTCCTCAGGTGCATGAACACCTGCTGAACTAACGTCTTCACCTTTAGTTAGTTTAGTAAACGCATCCAGTTGATTTATATGCATTCTATTTAATGAAAGTAAAGGTTGTTTATAATCTATTACTCCGTTTAAAACCTTTTCCGAGTCCAAAGGGATCCAAACAGCCTCAACAGACGCCTGTGAAGTTAGCTCGGATTACAAGAAACTTCTGTGATTTCGTTGCTTTGTGAAAAAGGCAACAGCTGACGATGAGTCATGTTTCCCAATATTTCATACCTTGAGTGTTAGAAGACACACACAAAAAACAAATCTCACTTATTGAATCGCTCATGAACCAGGACGCTGAAGTGCGTTCCAGCCGGATCAATAGAAACTATTCCCCGCGTTCCCTTAACAGCCTCCCTGCTGTTATCATCATACCGAGATAAATGCGTTATGGAGTGTCTCTGACGCTCAAAGTGAAATATGAACACGCTCCAGCAACGTGTGTGGGTGCTGTTCAGATCGAGGCTCACCAATATTAATGATTAATTGTCTCTGATCATCACTAGGCAACAGACCACACCTTCCTTCAGAAGTGCCACTATCATCACGCAGACGATCCGCTCTACGCCAGGCCAAAGATGCCGCTGCCAGAGTTCACCCTGAAGCACTATGCAGGAAGGGTCACATACCAGGTGCCTGTCTGTCTGTCTGTCTGCCTGTCTTTCTGCATAGACATACTTTGTCCACTGTTAATTAATACTTTATTGAATGTCATTAAACTTGGGATTGATTTTTGGTGCAGGTGCACAGATTTTTGGATAAGAACTTCGACATGGTTCGCCAGGATGTTTTAGACCTCTTCATCAAAAGCAAGAACAAAGTAAGAGGAATAACCACTAGTCTCATTTCTGGATTGTTCCTTTTCCTATTAAAGTTGAACAACGGTACTTATTTACATTTAAATGTCCTAATTGTTCATCATCATGTTGCACTGCAGCGAGTATTTTTGTGATGTCTCTATTTGTGTGTGCGCGTAGACGGTGTCCAGCCTCTTCTTGAAGCACTCGGAGTCTGCGGCGCAGCAGCGGTCTAACGTGCGGCGCAGCAGCGCGGCTCGCCGTCTACAGTCCGGCACAGTCGGCGCAAAGTTCCAGAGCAGCCTGCAGGAGCTGCTGGAAAAGATGCAGAGGTCTGAGGGGAGCGACACGCGTTTAAACCTCTCCTCCGACCTGTCTTGACGTGTTTGTCTTTGTCTCCTGCAGCGCACCAAACCATTCATTCATTCATCCATTCATTTGTTCTCAGGTGTAACCCTTATTTTGTGCGATGCATCAAGCCAAACCATCACAAGGTATTCTAGCAAGTTGGATGCAGAGTCCAGGTTTGCAGTGGTTTAATGTGTTTTGTAAATATTTAGTTGATGTATGTGTGTTGTGTGTGTGATTTCCTGTTCTATAGGAGCCAGGAGTGTTTGACATGGAGCTGATCACCACTCAGCTACATTACTCTGGCATCATGGAGACCATCCATATCAGGAAGGAGGGCTATCCGATCAGATTCCGCTTCCAGAGCTTCCTATCAAGGTTGGTTGCGTGCCAGTCTGTGCAGATCTGAGGGGAAGCGAAAGCTCTAATTGGACCATTCGAGCTTAAGTATGCATACCAGCTTCTCGATCAGCTTTCATCTCCAAAAAGTCTTAGAATAATTGCCATTTTCTGGCGGAAACACAATTTGCACACCAATGGTGCCATCTGGTACTTGGTGGCTCCTGCAGTAGGAAAGTGGCTGAAACTAATTGATCTCGCAGCACCTCTGATCGCTGGCTGATTCAGAGTATTACGCAGTATTTCACAGTCAATTATACTCACACATGGTCCACTAAATATAAGCAAATACTTACCCACCAAGAATCTAAATGAGCTTCACAGATCCGTGCACACTGGCGTGTTGTGGCTGAACGTTGAGTTTAGAATGCATGCATGTGGTCACACAGGTACAAAGCCCTGCTCTGCCTGCGGGACCTTCCGCCTGCAGATGGAGAAAATTGTGTCGCCATGCTTCACAAACTGTCTCCAGTCAAGCTGGGCTCGTACCAGCTGGGCGTCAGTAAGGTGAGTAACGTGCACAGGTTGAGCAGAGTGAGGTCACGCGAATCACGATTATTAAATACGTGTGTTTTAATTTAGATTTGTGCATGTGTTAGATTTTCCTGAAAGAGGAGCTGTATCAGCTGCTGGAGGGGAAGCGTGACCGCGTGCTCCACGTCGCTGCCATGACGCTGCAGAGATATACCCGCATGTGTTTTGTGCGTAAGAACTTTATCAAGTTCCGACGGTGTGTGGTCTGCTTTGAAGCCCGCTGCAGAGGCTACCTGGCCAGGTAACGTTTCACCCAAGGTCGAACGACCTCGACACATTTTTGGCTCGTAGGTTTACTGACTCGTGACCCATTTAAATCAGGCGCGCCGTCTTGCCAAGGTCTGGAGTATCAGCCTCCAGCTTAGGCTCTGGTGTTTGGATTCCAGCCCGGTACTGCAGGTCAAAGCTTATCACGGCCAATCGGCTTCTTTTGTCCTTGATGCGAGGAGACGGGGGTCAGAGGATTCAGGCTGTGATCATCCATCCATCCATCATCCATGCCGGTTTTAATTTGAATGTATTAAGATTCACGCACTGATTTAATGAGGACATTAAAATAGCGCTAAACCGCTAAGGTCGGACGTTTAATCTGTAATCTTATTTCAGGGATCATTGGTAGCAACTTGATGAATGTAAGGAAATGACCCACCTGCACCTTAAATATTACTAACTCCATTTCAATCAGTCCGTCAGATCTTTTCCCTCTTGGTAGAGATTGTGATTGAAGGTCGTGTGTCCCGCGCAACAGAACAATGAGGCGGTGACGGGGAGGAATGTCGTGTAATTCCAATGACGTCTTCGTTTCTCTCTAATCCGTTGCTGTAAATGTTTAATTAAATCCATCTTCCCAAACAGAAAGAACGTTGCGCTGAGGAGGAAGTGCCTGGTCAGGTTCCGCTCCGCCGTGCTTCTCGTCGTCAATCGCCAGCGTTACATGAGGGTATGCACGCTGTGTTGGTGTGTGAGCGTGGGGAACTCCTGGAGGATGTGTGTGTGGAAAAACAAACCAGAGAGGCGAATGTGTGACGTTTAATGCTGTCGTCTTTTTTGTCAGACAGTGCTGGAGCCTGCAAGGAAGGCAGAGGAGGTGAGTGGAGGAGATGGAGGAGAGGCAGAAGAGATGAAGAGTGTGTAGCATAAATGTGTGTGTGTGTGTGTGTAGGATCGCGTCAATAGAGAACTGGTCAATGTGACAACGCTGCCTATCCCCGCTGAGCTGGCAGCCTTGCTACAGGCAGTGTCAGGTGAGCGCGCACACACACACGCACACACACGCACACACACGCACACACACACTCACACACTCACACTGATCTGCAGTCAGCCAGTTCTATAAATAAAGTCAGACAACTCCAACTACTTGGAGGGTGGTGTCTAAGCTCCAGCCTCATCACTCATCACGGATATGTTGACATAGTTATTGGGGGATGATGAGCCCACATCTGGGACCCTTTTAATGGCTATTCCTCTTCCTGTGTGTGTGTGTGCGTGTGCGCGTGTGTGTGTGCGTGTGTGTGTGTACAGGCGGTGCAGAGCTTCATTCTGACTGCTTGGCAGTGGTTCAGGCTCCTAAGGTCCAGATTGACCCCCAGCTGACTCTGCCCCTGGACGTCAACAACTACCTCATGACACACTACATCAGGGCCATATTTAGGGTACACACACACACACACACACACACACAGAGACGACACAGCGTGGATTAAAACACAGCTTATTTGTTGTGGGTGTGCTCCCCCTAGGAGCCGTTGTTTGGGATGCTGACAGCCCCGCTGGAGGATGCCCTGATTCGGATGGATGTGGAGCTAAAGCGAGGAGCTGTGAACGTTTTTGTTCTGGTACATGATGCGTTTAATGACGCTGGGAAACTCTAGCATTCAGATTTGTGTCAGCAAATCAAACCCAGATGAATAAGAATGGCGTGTAGTCGGGAAGCTGAGAAATTGATTTGATGAAATATGAGTCAGTTATTGAAGTACTTTTCATGACATTATTGTGTTGTAATAATTAGAATGCTGAGACTCTCTAGGAAAGCTTGCGAGGTGACAGAATGCCTTGTTTCACTAGATACTCAGATTTATGGGCGATCCGAACTTGAATGGCGCTCAGGAGAATCTGTTTGGGAACTACATCATCCAAAGAGGACTGGCCAATCCCAGCCTCCGAGATGAGATCCTGGCCCAGTTAGCCAATCAGGTGAGCTTGTTCTTCCAGTCTGTGGAAGAGGCATCCAAGCCCAAGTCACGCTTTTTATTATTATGTATTATGATTGTCTGCTCTTGTCCATCAGGTGTGGAGAAATCCCAACATTTTGAATTCGGAGCGTGGTTGGCTCCTCCTCTCCTCGTGTCTCTCTGCCTTTCTGCCCTCTCAAAGACTGGCTAAGCACCTCCTGAAGTAAGAAACAGTTACACGTCATCGTTCTTTACGTGGAAAGTGATTGATTATATTGAATCATGACTTGTATCTACTCCCTTCGCCCCGGCGTCGTTTTGCACGCCTGTTTTTTTTGCCTGTCGTTGCAGGTTTGTGTCCGACTACGGGCCGGAGGGCTACAACTGTGTGTGTCAGCGCCGTCTGCTTCAGGCTCTCCAGCGACTCAACGTCGGGCCAGAGTACGTGCGAACGTACCCGCCGTGTCTACTGGAGTGGACCGCCAATCGCAAGAGAGCGCACACCGTTCTGCACACGCACTGCTTCGATGGTGAGGACGCTCGAGCTATGCGAGGAGGAGCGGTCGGAGAGGGGAGGCGACTTATAAGGTTTGATTTGTCTTTTCTCCTGCAGGCGTGTCTTTGCTGTGTCCTCTACACTCCTGGACGACAGGCGAAGAAATGGCCAACGACATCCTGCAGCACAGGTTTCATCTGACTCTGAATCCCGAGTGGAATGAATGCATGAGTCTTTCTGTTTTCATGTTTGTGCAGGGGCGTGGCGGAGGGCCGTCGAGGCTGGTCGGTGCTGCTGAAGGAGCCGGCGCAGTGGGTTGAGCTGGAGGGCTCGGACTACGTCCTGGACCTGATGTCGGACCTGGAGCTTCCTGCTGACTTCCCCAAACGCAGCAGCTACTTCATCATCTCTGCGCAGGAACCGACCAGAGTGCGGCCCAATGCCAGCATGTGAGACCGATTAGCGCCATAGATCAATGCTTTTATATCATTTGATTAATATAGGAGGAGTTTGAGGCTACCCTGACAGAAGCTAGTTGCACCCCTCTAAACCTCGTAGCTGAATTCGTTTAACAACTGCTTGTTTCTTTAGAAGCCTGTTGGGGGGCGGGGTTTATATGACCGATGACGTCGTGTATCCAGCCGGCTCCGATGGTAAATAAAACGAAACGTTAACATATATTGATTGTGATTCCCGTGAACGTGACGTGCCCTCCTGTCTCCTCACAGAGTTCGAGCCTCAGAGGGGAATGGACCAATACCTCGACAGCCTGTTTGACCCGGCGCTGTCCGACAGGAGCGGAGTACGTCACGATTGTCCGCACCTGCCCGGTTGCCCTATGTCACCGTTGTTACGGAAAGCAGCTGCAGCCCTGCACCGTTCACGGCCTTCACCAAGCCGGCGGCGATCTCCCGGTTCGACGTGAACGTTAGCCCTGCTATCGGATGCAGTTGACAGGAATTAGCATGTATCGGCAGTGTTCTACAGACCTGTCCCGCCCGGCAACCTCTTAGGTTTCCCAGTTACCGCAGCTGTCAGAGCCGCCGGGTCAGCAGAATGATTTCCCACCCAGGCAACGCAGGGCTCTGCTTACCAGGAACTGACACTCTGGCAAATGAAGGGCTTACTATTTAATGAGACATGACTCACACACACAGTCCTATGGATTTATGGGTCAGTGACTGACTCCTGATTGGATGACAGTAGCAGGGAATTCCTCTGACCGCACAGTCAAGAAGTGGATTGATTATTTATTGAGCTAAGGAAGACAATTTTATTTTATTTATTCATACAATACTCCATTTGTCTTTTGTCAAAAATATATACCAGAAATTTTCCTGAACTTAACAAATTCTTGAGTTGTCAAAACTTTAATTTAAAATCTAACAAATGAGAATATTGGATTTTTGAGCTTAAAATATCAGATTCAAATATCTGATTGATCCGCTAACACTATTGATTTGATATCAGCACCGCTTTTCAAGTCCACTTATGTTTAATAGTTGATTCTCAAAAGTATTTCTTGAACTGCATTTGTGTTTCTTGTAGTTTATGTCATATTCTCTTTGATGTCGTTTTATCTGACTGTCTCACAGGAAGCAGAATCAGCTGCAGAACTGTCCAGCAGGATGAAGGGCGCTGGGGGCGTCGGCGTAGCGTGGCAGCAGCAAGGAGCATCGACTGGCCCCCCACCTCCACCCGGTGGTCAGTCAGAGATCTCAGAACTTTCTACAGCTCGCATGTTAACATTTGACCATGTATGTGTGTCGCTGTCTCCGCAGCGGTGAGAGTCCTTCCCGTGGGAGGTGTCATGTCTCCTCCTGTCGCCGCCGTGGCACCTGCAGCACCTGGTTTGTATACAAAGACACCTCCTCAGACATAATCCGTATTCATCGCCCCCCCCCCCCCTGCTTACCTCGTTTTTCCTCCTCTTTCCTGCAGATGCCCAGCGGGATGTTGTGGCCCAGCAGCAGGCGGCTATCGTGAACCAGCAGGCCATCATTATGGTGAACTCCCCATCTGGACCCGCAGCTGTTCAGCTTCTCCCCTCGGGTCTGTTTTTGGAAGTAACACGCCATCTTCTTGCTTCACAGGCTCAACAGATGACCATGCAGGCCATGGCCAACACCCCGATGTCAAGTCCCCCCACCTCCCCGATCACAAGCCCTCCCATGAGCCCTCTTCCGTACCACCCCCCCTATGTCCCCTACTCTGTTATACCCCCTAGTCCATATGCCAACATCCCACCCAGCCCCTATGCTAACTTCAGCCCCTCGTCCTACGCTGCTGCAAACATCACGCCCAGCCCCTATCCTCCCGCTCAACAGCAACAAACTCCATCGCAGCCTGAAGTTCAGCCTCCCACTGAGCCCACAGGTCAGCCCCGGACCCCCCGCCCTGACCCCAAACCTCAGCTTAGCTCTAAAATCACAGAGCCCGCAAAGGCTAAAGCTAACTCTCCTGCTCAGGTCAGTGACTCTGGTCCACGGTAGATTATAATGACCTGCTTTTATTGCATGACAGACAGTTTGGTAATTGTTGTAGACGCCAACCACAACAAGAAATGCTTTCCAAGGAGAAGCCGTGATTCCAAATCACTTGAGACGGAATGTGCGAAAACTGTCCTCCATCTCTGTGTGACTCTTTCAGGTTCAGTCAGGTAAGGACAGCGTTCCTCGGAGGAAGGCTCCGGGCATTCCCATAAACAAGGACGCGCCAGTCAGGAAGTTTGGTAAGAGAGAGAGAACAAGTCCCTATTGTTGAAGCTCTTGGGAGAGATTTAAGCTTTATCGGCTTGTTGTGTTGCGCAGCACCAGTCAGGACCTCTCCGCTGCCCCCCACTGGAGAGGCGGTGAAGTACTCCTCTCGGTCTGCCGATCGCATCACCCCCAGCCAAGACATCCAAGGTATCTGGAGCTAGAAAGAAATGTATAGTGGCTCATTGAACAGATGTATAATCATCTCTAAAACATATCGGTCCACAGGAAGTCAGAAATATTGTGTGAAGCATTGATAAAAAAAAAGAGGGATAATTAATAATCAATTCATAAATGTTATTCTTGAAGAAATCATCCGAAGGTACAACTCACCGCCGCCTCCAGCAGAGGTGCTGCTGCAGCCTGGCAAGGGGTGAGCACTCATACACACACACACACACACACACACACACACACACACCTACACACGTGATTGATGCAGGCACTTTTTGCACATATTCAGCAGACCAGAGGGAAAGTTTAAGAAGAAGCAAAGCCCTCGGGATGAAGCTTTACAGATTCTGAAACCTCAGATGGACAACCCTCCAGCTCCACAGGTAAACACACACACACACACACACACACACACCTTCAAAATGCTGGAATACACAGTCGCGGGGCAGAAGAGGTGTTCAAGAAGCACGTTGTATTTATAATGTGCTGGAAACCGGTCATGTCGCATGTTTGTGTCTCTCTCTAGCCCAAACGTCCCGTTGCACCCTCGCCATCTGCGTCTGCCATGAAAGAGGCGGGATTCAAACCCACCAAGAGCACAAAGACGAGAGCGCCTGATCGTCCTCTCCCCGTACCTCCTCCAGGTACTCACGCCTGCTAAAAGCAGATCCTCCTCCTCTTTTTGACAGCAAACCCCATTCAGTGGCAGCTGTCTGTCAAGTTCAGGGAAAGGCCTGATCCATGAAATTACCTGCTGAGATGTTCGACTGGTGCGTGTCCTGCAGCCTCCAACCTGAACGTAGGAGAGAACAAACCCCCAGACAAAAAAAAAAACATGAACTTCTCAGCAATAGACCTCATTAATGTTTATTTATATGCCAAACAATAGCATGGATCAGGACGTTAGAGGCCCTTCAGCAGGCACACCTGTCCTGTAATAGTGACGAAATGCGACTTGTGTGGTGCAGTTTCTCGAGAGCTTCCTGTAGAGACGGAGACGATCCAGACCCAGCTTCACCAGAGCATCAATGAGGAGCACTACACCTACACCAACGTTCCCTGGAGGCTGTACCTCAGGAAGGAGGTCTGTACAAGCGGATCTACTGAATCCAGAGGAAGGAAGGACGGCTTCTGTTTCTGCTCTGTAATAGTTGACGCTTTACTTTTACAGGTATTCTATCCCAAAGACAGCTTCAACCATCCTCTGGTGCTGGACCTCATTTTAAAACAGGTAACGGAAGTGATGTTTGCTAGTGACGCAGGATGAAAGGAAACAGGATGGTCGTATACGAGTCTTTGTTCTCGTCTTGCGTCTTCATTTCACCGCTCACCTGAAATGAATGCTGCCGCTCCTCTGCCGTCCTCTCGTCTGTCCCCTTGTCTCCTGCAGATAGTGAATGACACCCTGTCGGAGGCGTGTGTTCGCATCACGCAGGATGAAAGGCAGAAAATGAAAGCTCTTTTCGGTAGTCTTTCTGTTCTTTTTAGACCGTGCGCTCCGACGCAAAGGCCGCTCTGTGACATTCATGAGCCGCTCTGTCTTGTCCGCGTGGGTGACAGTTAAATACGGGGTCGAACAGAACATGGATCCTGTGGATGAGCACGTGAAGAAAACCATCGTCGCCGCAGCGAGGGAAACCTGGGAAATATACTTCTCCCGGCTGTTCCCCGCTTCGGTGAGGAAGGACACGGAGCAGGATGGATGAGTGGAATGTGTTGTTTTTGTTAACCCTCTGTGTGTTTGCACGCAGGGCAGCGTAGGAACAGGCGTTCAGGTGCTGTCGGTGTCCCACAGCGGAATAAAGCTGCTGAAGATGGTGAAAAGCAGCGCTGCAGCGCCGGACTACTTCAGAGTGCTGCGACCCTACACGTACGTTTACGAGATTACCACAGTTCATTTTATCTTCATATATGTGCATTTTGCACACAAATCCTGGAGCCAGGTGAGTCGGAAGTTACCAAAACACATTCAGAAGTGCAACCTCATCGGGCGATGAGTTTCGTATTTGTGCTCTCGCTACTGACTGACTTCCTTTTGGTCGTATTTGAAGGCTTGTTTACTTCCACTGGTCCTGTTTTGCTGCTGAAATGTCTTTCTTCAGCTACGCAGACATCCTGTTTGTAACCATCCCATCTGAAAACATGCTGGAGTTCAATCTGACCAACGAGAAGCTGATCCTGTTCTCGGCCAAGGCGCCCCAAGTCAAACACCTCATAGACGCCTTCATTAATGAGATCAAAAAGGTGCACACACACACACACACACAGCTAATTGGTGCCAGTGGACTGATGCCGCTATAGAAATGACATTATTTAGAAATTAGAATAAAGCATCAAGTGTCAAAAACATATATTAGATTTGAGAAAAGTCGGTAAATGAAGCGGTAGTGGATGCGTTGAGGCTAAACTTCAGTCCGGCGCAGTAAACGCAGAAAGCGTCGCGGCCTGTGTCGGTGTGAGAGCGTCCGTGTGCCTTGCAGGACTCGGACTACGTGATCGCAGAGCGTAACTTTGTGACGGACGATCGCTCCATGCTCGGCTTTCACAAAGGAGACATCATCAGACTGCAGGTTATGGACGGACTGGAGAAGGGTAAGACACCGGGGCGGGGGGGGGGGTTCTTATGAGTGAGTGTGTGATCCCTGAAGGTGTGTTTGTTTCGTGTCTGCGCGTCCTCCAGGCTACAGCTACGGCTGTGTGGTGAAGAAGAAGGTGGTGTTTTTAGAAGAGCTCAAAAGAGAGACTTCAGACTTTGGTGAGTGACTGTTGATAACCTTAAAGGCCTTAAAGTTTTCAAATGATCAATCAAAGTGTCCAGCTTTGATAGATTTGCTAACTTTGATTGTGGAGGTGTGGTGCCCACAGCGCTCCTTGAGTTTATTTTGGAAGCTCTCTTCTCCGTGCTTTTCAGGTTGGAAGTTCGGTGCTGTGTTCGGCCGCTCCGCTGCTTTTCCAGGGGAGTGCGTCCATCCGATCGCTCCTCCCGACTTCCTCTCGCTGCCACTGGAACGCAAGGCAGAGCCCCGAGGGGGGGTGGGGCAGTTCGCCGTGTCCTCAGCCGTCGCTGTGGCCGTGGCGTCCACCATGGCCGCACACGAGATAGATCAAACCATCGAGGTGCACAAGCGCCGCCCACGGGCAGGACTTGTCTTTTCTTTTTCCGTCAGTGTCAGGTCATTGTCGACCTTTGGCTTTCAGAGGGTTTCCATTGACGGCTTTCCTGATGGTGATTTGGACGAGAGGATGCTGCAGGACAGCAAATACGACATGCTGGAGTTTGCCCAGAAGTACTTCAGACAAGGAAGCAAAGGGAAAGGGTGAGGCGAAGACAGACAAGCAAAATGCAATTAGTTATTCGTTTAGTAGTAAGAATTATTGAACTACAAGCATTTAGAATTAAAGAATCACCTTCAGCAACAACACACGACATCTATTGATGCATCCGAGTTTTATTGAACGCGTTCTGATCTGGCTTTATTCTCAGAGATTCCCTGAAGAGCAAAAGTAAAACCAGAGACTCCCCGGAGCCCATCGGCATGATCAAGTTCTCCAAGGTGGTTAAACCGAACGCATCTTCATCTCGACAGAACGCCGTATTGTTTTTGTGTGTGAATGATTTCTTTTTTCTTCACAGTCTCCTCTGACCGAGTCTCTGATCGAGTTTACCGACCCGGCCATGAACAGAGTGGCAGCTGATCTCTTCCTCTGTGAGCTTCCCCCCCCCCCCCCCCCTCTAAGGACATCATCACATTGCATTGTCATCAATCATATAGAATATTTTGTTTTGTGTGTGCGTATCTCCTGATTGTGTATTTTGTGCAGCCGTGATGCGGTTCATGGGTGACGCTCCGTTAAGAGGATCAACGGAACAGGAAGTGGTCAGCACCTTCCTGAAGGTAAAGGTTAGGGGCTTGAAGGTGTGGTTTTTTGTTGTTTTTTATCGGTTTTTATTTGACCGGTTTCCATGGTTACGTAGGTTCGGACTCATTCTGCACGTGGGATTTGTCTCGAACTCCAAATACAATTCAATATTATCACAGGAAACTTTATATAGAATTCTTCCATGAAGTAAAGCGTTGCCTTTTGATTTTATCCATTTTTAGTATTTATTTATTTATCTGTAATTAACAGGAACAACTTGCAGAATTTATTTCTTCGGTGAAGCACAGCTGCAGTGGGAGATTCTTAGTATTTTACTCTACTTTTCCTTGGCCGTCCTTTTCTTTTTGATGTTTATAACGCGTGTGTTTGTTTGCCCCCCCCCTCAGCTCATAGGAGAGTTTACCTTGATGAGGGATGAAGCTTACTGCCAGGTGCTCAAGCAGCTTACCGCAAACACCAGCTCCAAACCGTAAGTCTCCGTTAACGCATTAAGAGCAGCCGGACGGACTCTGCCTGTAATCCTGAGCGTGTCTGTGGACTCCTGTGTGGCGCAGCGATGGCTGCCAGCGAGGCTGGAGGCTGCTCTACATCCTGACGGCTTTCTATCGCTGCTCTGAAGTCCTCAAGCCCTTCCTGCACAAACACCTGCAGCAGGCCTTCCGCTGCGCCGGGCCGCAGTATCAGGGTAAACACGCACACACACACACACACACACACAACCTGCCGCGTGCGTTACCAAAGCCTCCGGCGTTTCCTTTGAACAGGCATCGCTAAAGCGTGTGAGCAGAATCTGAAGAAAACGTTCCAGTATGGCGGCCGCATCGTTCCACCCAACAGCATGGAGCTGAAGGCGATGATGGTCAGTTTGATTGGATAGAACTAATGACACCCAAAGTGTAAAGGTCCGTGACTCATCAGTGTCCGATGCAGGTAAAAAAGTCACATTACCTAGCAACGGTCGTTATGCAGAAGAGATGTCTGTTTTACGGAATATATTAAATAATGAAAGGAGAAACTGTGCAAACTCCATACAGAAAGGAATCGACTCCAGAACCTTCTTGCCTTGAGTCAACAGCGCTACTCACTGCGCCACCGCCCCGCCCAGTGTTCAGTATATATTACAAAAAAATGTGCGTTTGTGTTTTTCTCAGGCAGGACGTAGTTCAAAACGTCAGCTGTTTCTCTTTCCTGGAGGCGTCGAACGTCACGTGAAAATCAAAACCTGCTCTGTGAGTGTCCGCCCGCCGTGGGAAGTGGCCAGCGCCGGCGCCCGGGAGGTAACGACAGTGTGCTGCCTTTGTCAGGTCGCCCTGGAGGTGATAGAGGAACTGTGTTATGAGATGGGTCTGCACCGACTGGAGGCCGTGGAGGAATACGCCATATTTCTGGTCACCAACAGAGGTTTGCTCGGAGGCAGACGCACTTCAGACACGGCATCAGTGGGCAAACTCTTCCTACTAGTGACGCAGGTCCACCCAGAGGTCACATGACACTGCTCTCTGGTGTCTAGTGTCATCCTTTAATTACAACATTTATCGACTATGATCGATGCGTTTTTGATCCACAGGAGAACACACAGGCGACCGCATGCTTGCAGTTCCTCATTCATGTGTAATTATAATTAACGCTGATGTTTGGTCATAGCTTGTTGACTCGCTGAGGCGTTCACACAGGAAGATTTGAATCTCGTCTGCTCTTTGTTACTCTAAACATAAATATGACGAAAGGATGTACGTTTTTTTTTTTTTTACTTTCTCGCTTCAACATGAGAAGCAGATGTTCCCTTTGTTGTTTCAATTATTTCCATTTACTTTGTTGTTTCCCTGGAAATGTAATTTTAAGGTGAGTTTGGAGGCCGTATCTCCAAACATGTCTCTCACCAAATCCACCGTTTCACACAGTTTTAATGAATGCTCTGTGTGAGAAATAGAAGCTAACGTTGGGGGTGTGTGCAGGTCAGAATGTGCGCCCGCTGAACAGGAACGAGTACATCCTGGATGTCGCCGCAGAAGCCGAGTTAGTTGATGCCGACTACAGTTTCTGGTTCAGACGGGTCATCTGGACTCAACCCCTCAAGTTCGAGAACGAGCTCTGTGTCGCCATGCATTATAACCAGGTACAGCAGATAACGCTTCACACTCGCACGGCAGGTGCGACCTGCGTGTGTCATGTGAATGCGCCTCTGTTTTTTTATGTGTATTCAGATCCTTCCAGACCACCGTAAAGGCCTGCTGAACGTCCTTCCACATGGAAAAGTGAGCGACCAGCAGTTCCACCAGCTCTCCAAGCTAGCAGCGTTGCAGCACAGAGCCAAAGACATCGTCTTCATCCCCAGCATGTGAGACAAATGGCTGAGGTGTTCCTCTCTCAGTCGCCGAGCACCAGCGGTTCTATCTCGCTCCTCATTTAAAGCACCTATTCTCAATCTTCCAGGAGGCTGTTTTTCTGAAGTTTAAAGCTCCTTTCAGGCTCAGACTGTTAATTTATCTCTTCCTTCCCACGTCTTTTCATATTCCTCGTTTTCTCTCCTCCAGACATGAATTATCCGAGTACATCGCCGCACCTCTGTTCAAAAAGCAGCCGCCCCAGCAGTGGGTTACCATGGTGACGCAGCACATGCAGCAAGTGCAGGTCCTGAACCCGCACCAGGCCAGAGCGCAGTTTCTGGGTAAGATGCATGTTGGAGGTCCCTACAGGTAGAAACTGTGATCTTGGTAGGCCGACATCCGGCCAGAGTTGACCTCGCCCAATGTCAGGCGTCTCGCCCAATGTCAGGCGGGATGCAGAAGGTGGGTGGAGGAGCAGATAACGTGCGCTCACTCTTGTTAACGGTGTTTCTGTGTGCAGGCCTGGTCAGCGCTTTCCCCATGTTCGGTTCGTCCTTCTTCTACATCCACAGCAGCAGCTCCACCACCTTCTACGCCCCCTGCATTGTCGCCGTCAATCAGCATGGCCTCCATTTTCTGCATAAAAATACGCATGTAAAGGAGCACGCATCACAGCACTGATATAATTCATCTCGTCGTGCCTGAAGCGCACATCTTCAGAGACGGCTAACGATTGGTCTCTGTGGTGCAGGAGCTGACGGCGGCGGTCCCCCTGGTGGAGGTGCAGTCCAGCCGCACCCAGAGGCCCACTGCTGGCACAAGTTATCCATATGTAGACCTAACCCTGGGGAACATGAACACCCGGCGGGTCGTTCAGCTTCAGCTGGAGCAGGTATGACACAAATAACCAGGACAGTCGGTCGGTCGGCGGCGGCGGTGTCCTTACTCTGTTTTGGTTTCTGCCCACAGGGTCTGGAGTTGTGTCGCGTCATCGCCATGCAGGTGGAAAACATGATGTCCGTGCACGATAAGCGACTTACTCTCCCACCCAGCGAAATCACCATGTTGTAACACTTGCTGGTGTGTGCTTGTAGTCACACATACTCATACGAACATGATCATACACGAGGAAAACCCTCATCTGTGGCCTACCTCCTCTTGCACTGTATATTTGAAATGTATTTTTATTTATTTTGCAGCACTAACTGAACATCCATCCACAAGACATCATGTTTGTTTCAGGTTTACACCTAATGTCTGTATAGTTTTCATGTGTACATAAGCTAAGAGGAACCATCAGAGGTCTGAGCCTCGTCATTATCTGATTTTATAAATTGTATTTTGCATTTTTTTTACTGAAAATGTTTACTGTCGAATTGCTGTTAGTGTAAAAACTTGTTTGCAATCAATATTAATGCATCAGCCTCCTTGTTTTGCAAAGAATATTTGATCAAAATAAAATGTGCAAACTGAGATATGAGCCATTCCACAGTGATCAAATTGATGATGCAAAGATGTTGTATGAATATGTATCAGTTTGAAATGTTGGAATTAAATGCTTACATGGGGTTTTACTATGGTTGCCTCGAAGCCTGATTATTATGTTACTTATTGTTGCCTTATTATTTTTGTTTATGGCCCAATATTGAGTGGGTTTTGTAAAATTTAGAAATATAAATATGGTTTCCACTATCAAAACGTGTTTATAAATACGAGTTGATTATAAATATATTTTTGTGATTATATTAAACGTGCCAACATTATATAAAATACACATTTGCTTTAATGGTGGCTCTTATGCGTCTGACGCTGCGGACACGTGACTGTTTTTGCCCCAAATCGGCAGGTCGCTGCTGAGCATGCGCAGACCTCAACCAGGTTACATGCGTTTATTTTCAGCCTTTCGCCTGGAGACGTGTAAGTGCTGCCGTAAACTAATAGCCCGAAGTGAGAATTACTCTTATTTTTAGCCTGGACTTTTTTTAACTCTAAACCAGAGTGGGAAAGTCTCGGAGCACCGTGTTTTGGGATTTAACGCTGACGTGAAATGCTGCTGCGTGGATTGGCCGGTACTTCCAGGTGCTAGCAGACCGACCAAGCCAAGCTAGCTTAGCCGACTAGCCCGGGACCTCAGCTAGCTATCATTAGCATCTCCTCCGGCTGAGTGCTTTGATAAGAGTTCCGTTCGTTTATAACTTATCCGCTACTTGTTTGTCGAGTTGCACCAAGTGATTGCTGTTTATTTTTCCGAGGCTGCGGCGAAGCGACTTAGCCCATGCTAGCCGGCTATCGCTAACTCGGTTAAGCAACTTAGCTCACGCTAGCCGGCTATCGCTAACTCGGTTAAGCAACTTAGCTCATGCTAGCCGGCTATCGCTAACTCGGTTAAGCAACTTAGCTCATGCTAGCTGGCTATCGCTAGCTCGGTTAAGCAACTTAGCTCATGCTAGCCGGCTATCGTTAACTCGGTTAAGCAACTTAGCTCATGCTAGCTGGCTATCGCTAACTCGGTTACGTTGGCAACCTTTGTGAAGTGAAAGCGAGCAGCCCTTCAATATATCTGAATCCGACTTCTGGATTCGTTTTGACACCGATTCCCGTTCAAGCGGCGCTGAAACGCGGTGTTGAACCATGCCGTCCGCTAGCTAGGAGCGCCCGCCGTGCTACGACCCGGTCCCCGTATTGTTTTCGGCTGACATGGCAGCCAGCGGTTACTCTGACTTGAGGGAGAAACTCAAATCAATGACTCCGCACGTCGACGAGGAGGACAAAGATAAAAAGGTGGACGGCGCGAGAAACGGCAGCGGGAAAACCAGAAAGCGCCACTTCCGGGAGTCCGACGGCGACGACTACGATCACAGCGACGACAGCGCGGACCTCCGGGAGCAGGAGGCCCGGCGGGTCAGCGGCAGCATCCAGCAGAGCAGCGCCTTCACGCCGGAGGAGTGCGCGCTCATCGAGGGGAAGATCGACGACGTGGTGGCGCAGGGAGACGCCGGACTCTACCGCGAGCACACCGTGGACCGGGCGCCGCTGCGCAACAAGTACTTCTTCGGGGAAGGCTACACGTACGGCTCCCAGCTGGAGAAGCGCGGCCCCGGCCAGGAGAGGCTGTACCGCAAAGGGGAGGTGGACGACATCCCGAGCTGGGTGCACGAGCTGGTCATCAAGCGCCTGGTGTCGGACGGCGTGGTCCCCGAAGGCTTCGTCAACAGCGCGGTCATCAACGACTACCAGCCGGGGGGCTGCATCGTGTCCCACGTGGATCCGCTGCACATCTTCGCCAGGCCCATCGTCTCGGTGTCCTTCTTCAGCGACAGCGCGCTCTGCTTCGGCTGCCGCTTCCAGTTCAAGCCCATCCGGGTGTCCGAGCCCGTGTTCGTGCTGCCCGTGAGCAGGGGGAGCGTCACCGTGCTCAGGTGGCGCCATCGATCGGCTGCGTTTGCGTTACAGCTGAGGGCTGGCGTTATCAATTCACCCCCCCCCCTCTCTCTCTCTCCTTTAGTGGTTACGCTGCTGATGACATCACCCATTGCATCAGACCCCAAGACATCAAGGAGAGGCGTGCCGTTATCATCCTGAGAAAGTGAGGGATAATAGTCGTTAAAGAAATCCTACTTTCTGTTACGTATTTAGTTTCATGCTTCCTCTTTTTTTTTTTTTTTTTTACAGAACCAGACCCGACGCGCCTCGATTGGACCCTGACAGCCCTTTGAGCTCCACTCCGGCAGAAAGGCCGTCCGTTCTGAAAGCCAAACGCTACCATCGCAGAGCAGAGCCCGATGCCGCCCACAGGTTTGCAGAAATTAGATCAGGGAATCTGGAGGTTTACTTTATTCGGTCCGGTTCTGGGACATCTGACTTGGGTTTTTCTCCACCAGGCCGAGAGTTCTGGAGATGGACAAAGAGGAGAACAGACGCCCGTCAGCGTCCCACCACCGTCGCCACAGCATCAGCTCGGAGGACGCCTGGAGACGCGATGAAGACTCGGAAAAGCACCGAGAGAGTTCAGGGCGCAAAGTTAAAATGAGACGCCACTGAGCGCCTCTTTCACGCGTGTGAACGCGCCTGCTCTTTTATGTATTCCACCGTCGCAACACTCATCGATTGATCGGCGTTTTCTGGCTCCTCTTCTAGTCTGGCACGAGGAGCGTGTCTGCGTTTTGATTTGGGCTCGGCTCATTTTAATTGCGTCTTTCTTTCTGGCAGTTGAAGCTGAAGTAGCGCGGAGCCTTCGAGTTGCTGAGGGCAGCTCTGAGACCTGTTTAAATGTCGCGTTACCTTATATTAGACTTTCCTTTCTCCATTGAGTTCCTCTAAACGGCATGCAGTTGTTTTGTATCCTAAGATGTACAGATTGTGAGCTAAGAGGAGGGACGTATGTTTGGATTTGTATAAAAGGAAGCCCAAATTGTAATCTAACTTGTTATACTGTATCATATGTTCGTATAGTCTTTGACCGAAGTAACTTTTATGCAGAGACTTTAGTTATTTCGCACCTATACGTCTGCTCTGCCATCTCGGATCTTTGCTTTTTTTCTTTACTTCAGTCGTGCAGTCACACTTTCTATTTTCTGAATTAACTCGGCTCATTTCAGAAGCGGCAACGAGGATGTTTCAGCTAAATCGAAGCGTCGTGGAGTAAAGGAAAAACTCAGGCCTTGTTTTACACTCCTGTTTCAGTCTGACGTTGCTTTACCTTCTGTAGATAATGGACGCTGTGTTATTTGCTGCTCTATATTAAATATTTCTTTTCCTAATACACATTCTGGGATATTTTGGTCAAACAGAATCCACCCTGCTCTAACTGGTTTATCAGCTGACAAAGCGCAAGGATAGAAACGACATCCGGCGGTATTTGTGCTTTTGCTTTCTGTGTAAACACAGATAAATGTCTCTCGCTAGCAGCCATATAACAGACCTGGAGGTTATTATTGGCTAACCACTTGGTTAGTCTGGAGTTACACACGAACAGGAATAACCCCACGGCTGTGGACGTGAACGGTGTCGCAAAAGTCTGGAGTAAAGATCTACCGGAGGCCAAACCCTGCAAACAAAGATTAGAGCACGAACTAGTTGAGGTTTGGGTTTCACTGATCACAAGTCTGGCTATCGGTGCGGGATAAACAAAGACTAACTTGTCACCACAGAGAAAGTTAGCATAGCTGTGCCACCACCAGGCTCACTGTTAAAGTGCTTGTTGGTGTTTCTCTCACTGCAAAGAGAAGCACCTGCTTCCATTTTTAGGTTAATCTGACCATGGCTGATCAATATCAATATTACATCTAATACCACACCAATAACTTAGTATGCTGGAGAAAGACATGAATGAAAAGTTGTATTTGATTTATTCTATTTTTTTAGTATTTAATCTACAAAATAATACAAATTAGTTTGAACAGTTCAGTCCAGGGTGTGACTTGTATGGCGATAATATTTTACTTTCACCAGTGGATGCTTTTTAATGAATGATGGAGGCCTGTGATCCGGTACAGGTTTTTGTCTTCCCTGTGAATTTGTAACTATTTCATGACATCGTGACTCTTTTTCCGTCAATCAAAGGAGAATCACGGACCTGCTCTACTGGATTATCTGTAGTAGAAGGATTAATAAATATTCCCGCAGTAGGAAGCGTCGATGTAATTGACGTATTCGGCCTTCTGAGTTTCTGGAGCAGTACCTGCAGTGCTCCGCGCCTTCTCCTGAGGGCGCTGTTGAGCCTTCAATTGAAATGTTGACCGCGATTCATAGGTAGAAGAAGAACGCAGCATCTCTTTAGCAGGAACGAAGAAGAAAAAAAACTTCTTAGCAAGCAGCGAACTCTTCTCTGTCAACGATAACATTTTATTTTACGCTGTTTTTTTTTTTTAACTAAATGATATGGCAATACTATTCTGGCAAAAGGTAATAGTGTGGCCAGAGACTGCGTGGGTTGGCCGGGGTGGCTTTCACTGAATGACTGCCAATTTGCGAATTAACTAATTAGCTAATGTTGTTTTGTAATGCTAACGCTAGTTGACAGGATGGCTACGTGGGTTAGCTAGCTGAGCATTATTCATATAATAATACCAGTTTGGCGTGTAACGTCCGTCCGGCGCTACATTCCTGTGCAGAATGTGTTCCTGACAGGGCAAGGCTAAACGGCAGGTAAATGTTATTCCTGATGCGTTTCCTATATTTACATGAACGACAAGCAGCGTAGTGATTAATCTAACAGCCTTGTTTAGCGGCTGATCAATACTTCATTTTGTTCCCAGCTGGTATGAGCTCAAACGGTAGGGGGCGATATCTGTCAACATCAGAACCTCTGTAAAATGACTAAAACTGTTTTAAAAGCTGAAAGTGTCGCTCCGGTTCTGTTCCTGCTTCGGACTTTCGTTCCGCTGAAAGCTGACCGGGATGGATGTTGCACCGAGCATGACCCCGCCGGGTCACGTGTCTATAAATAGAACACGCCTCCATTTTCAGGACGGAGGACATTTAAACTCGCGAAATGGCTTTTTTCTTTTTCTTTTCCGGATGTTTACCGACCTGACAGATGGTTCTGGTTAAGAGGAACGTCCTCTGATGCAGCTCCTTTATTGATCGTAGGCCTTAAGAGTCAGGCAATCAGCTGACCTACTAACAGTTACTTTAATCTCTGTATTCTTTTATATCACGAGTTGTCTCTGAAGCGATTTACCATCCATACATAATAAAATAGCATTTTAATGAAAAGGAAAATGTTCTGTTTCGTAGGACTGCTTGAAGGCCTACGCTCTGCGGTGGCCGTGATGGTCGCACAACTCAAAGCCGTCATCCACACAACGTTCCTGTAACTGTTCCAGGTATGGGCTTGTGTGTCTGCGTTCATTTAACCCCTTCATCTCTGACCGTCGTGTTTCACGTTGCTTTCATGCGTTCTGTCTTCCCAAGGCTAGCCGGAAAAAATAGAAGCGATGTACTTCAAAGCCAGTCGGAGGCGAGAGAATGGCGTCTCCATGGTGATCGATTTCCTGCTGTCAAATGCCCGGCTGGTTCTTGGAGTCGGTGGCGCTGCCGTCCTTGGAATTGCTACGCTGGCGCTGAAACGGGTGAGTGTTTGTGAGGTTGCTGGTGCGGCGCTGGTTTGGGCGGCGGGTGTTTGTGAGGTTGTTGGTGCGACGCTGGTTTGAGCGCCGGGTCTTTGTGTGTTTGTGTTTAGCTGATCGAGCGCGCAGGACGTGCAGCCGATGACAGAAAGGTAGAGCAGAAGACGTCTGAGAGCTGGGAGGAGTTGAATCTCATCTCTGCCTCCCCCACGCTCATCAAGAGGGGCGTAGGGGGCGCCGTGATGGAACACGTTGCCACGGCGGCTAGACAGCAGAAAGGTATCCATGACAACTCGCCAGCCACACAACAGGAGCACAAACCCTTTTATAAGGTACACTATTCTACTCGTGCTACTCTGAGACTGGTTCGTCCTCTCTCCTGCTCAGGTGACCCCTGTCGACCTCGGACAGTGCAGCCCGAACCTGAACCCAAGTCCAACAGCTTGCAGGTACGCTTTGACGTACTGCGTGTGTGTGTGTGTGTGTGTGTGTGTGTGTGTGTGTGTGTGTGTGTGTGTGTGTGTGTGTGTGTGTGTGCGCGTGTGCGCGTGCGCGCGTGCGTGCGCGCGTGCGCGTGTGGAGGCAGCGTTCTGTCGATCTGGAAGTGCAGCGCGTGCTTTCTGCTCTGCTTGCCTGCAGCACTATTATCACACGAGGGTGCTGCTGGATCCACACGAGGTCCGGCGGGCTCAGGCTCTGGCTTTGGACGTCTGCGCAGACATCCAGGGCGGTCTGCGCAGCCGACACCCCGACATGCCCCTGGGAGAAATGAGCCTCGGGGGTTCGCTCCTGGATGACCTGCAGGTCTTCCTTTGATGGCTGACGGTTGACCTTTACACACACCTGTGTAAAGGTCAACCTGTGATGAGTGACTCCTGGCTCTGTGTGGCTCCAGGTGCTCGGCGCCGACCACGCATGTTTGCTGGTGCCTCTGCAGCTGGACGCCGCTCTGTGGCGCCTCGTCCCCGGAGAGGAAACGCTGCTCACGCACCCGCTGCACTGGATGGTCCGACGGCTAAACCTGGAATATTATCCAAGAGGGCGGAGCTACTGGGACAGGTGATCAGAGAGATGAAGCATGTTTGTTTAGTTTAGTTTAGTTTGTCTGTTTGGATAAATCTGACACCGAGTTAATTATTTAATGTCTTTAATGTCTAATGGCTATTTAAAGGAGGCAGGTCTGCGGCGCTGATCACAGACCTACGTAAACTACAAAGGATTGACTGGACGGCTTGTTTACCTGTTTTTGGGTCGATAAGGACCCAAAATCACCAGAATGTTGTGGAAACATGGGAAAAGTGTGTTTTTCATAATCCGGGACCTTCAAGGCGTCGACTGGAACCAGTTTCGCTGTCCCTCAGGTGCTCGGTGGGCGGTTACCTGTCTTCAGAAGCTGTTGTCAACATGTTGAACAAGGTCGTCGTGGAAACCGTAAACTGGTGGTCCATCAGCAGCACCGTGGGCTGTCTCGTGAGACCCTCACTGGGGGGACCCGGCTTGAGGCTGGAGATTCGGTGCGTCTCCGATGTTTTCAGTGTCGAATGAGTTCAGCTTCAGCAGGACTCTTCTCCTGTTTGTCTTCTTTTAAAGCGCACGGGGCGGCCATCAGCCCCTCGTCGTCTCCGTGCTGCCCCTGCTGAGGGACGGCGACGCCGTTCTGACCGCCCAGCCTGAGCTCACCGCTCCTTGGGTGAACGCCTGGCACCTGTCCCTCTATCCGTGGGAGACCCGGCGCCTGGCTCAGCTGGACGCCGCCGACGACGGATGTCGCCGACGGACGCTTAAGATCCTGAAGGCGGTGTGCAGGCTGAACCCCGCCCTGCGACCGCTCGGCGCCGCCCCGCTGGCCAATCTCATCCTTCACCTCAGTGACGGCGAGAGCGACTGGACGGAGGGCAGCCGGGACGTTAGATTCCAGCAGTGCGTCGCAGAGCTGATTGGCGCCCTTGAGCAAGGCGTGTTGCTCAGCTACTTCAAGCCAGCTGTGAACCTGCTGAGCGGCTTGTCGGAGGACCAGGTGGACCAGATGGGCTTCCTGCTCTACTGCGCCGCGTCAGAGCCCGAAGTCCTGCTCGTGTAGCTCAGAGAGCTCAGAGAGCTCATCGTTTAGCGCCGCCGTTCAGCCTTGATGCAATGGAACACTACGGGGGGGGGGGGGGGCGATGGATGATTGTCTACAGGCAGGAATTAGTTATCGAGCTTGAGAAATGAATCAGACGGAACCACAGACGCCTGAAACGATGCCTCATCATAATTCCACCGCAAAATCTGAATCCGTCTAATAGTTTCCACGAGGTTTCATGCCGTCAGTAATCATTAACTTCTGACTACAACTTCTGAACGTGTTGAGCAGGGCTGGAGCCAGCTCGGAGAACGTTCCTGCTCATCATGCTCTTGCTCTTTGCACAGTGACGCAGCTAAAAGTCCAAAAGGGTGCATTCATTCGGTGTTTGTCTGCGTTGCATTTATTTAATGTGTGTTTTATTACACTGACGTGCGCTTTATTGGTTCGCCAATCGACTTCTCTGGGTGAACGACCTCATGGTTTTATGTACTTGCTTTTACACGCACTTTGAATGTTGTTTGTGTCTTCTTTTGTTCTGTTTTCTGAGTGATTAAAATATTTTTTGTGATTGAACATTTATTGAACAATAAAGATGAAAGTATTTGTTGAGATTCTTGCTCTGCTGGCTCTAATTGTTCATTTCCTGGCTTCACGTCTCGGTACGTTTCCAGCCTGTTGCTGCGTAGGAAGTGTTTTCATGTGGCCTCATCACATTACTATTGTCTCCGTTCAACCCGGAGACGCTGGAATATCATGTGAGAGCCGTCTGGTAATCATTAGACTGATAAATGGATGATAGGATCTTTCTCAACACGAGTTCTGTTCCAGTCTGGTAAAACGGCATTAAGATTCCAACTTTATATTGTTCTGAGCTTAATAGAAACATTCAATTTAGCCAGGCGACACTTTAGACAAGCTTTAATTCGCAAAAGATTTCATGAAGAGTATTTGCGTCTGTTGAGGTTATTTCCAGTTTAAACGACTCTTTGGTTTAAAAAATGTGTTGCAGGATTTTAAGAGGTTTTGGTTTTGGTTTTGTTTTTCGTCTAAATCTTGTAGAACAAATGTGAATTTCAGACTTTTGTAGGCAGCTGACCACATCCGGTTTCTAAAAATATATATTTTATCTCATACAGAACATAAATCGTAAAACAAATCGGTGTTTCAAACTTCACCCTTCCGTTTTAGGAAACGCATCACTTTGATTTATTTATTTGGTTGATGTATTTTCGAACTAACACGAATACATCGTTTCTGTATCCGATGCTTTACTTTTCATTTCATTTGTAATGAAGACGTCGCGTCTTTAAATCCTCGCGTGTATTTTACTTTGAAACTCTGGACCCTTCCTTCCGGTGTCTGACGCGCCTCCGGACCTTCCACCGTGCGCCTCCCGCGCGTCAGAGCGCAGTTCTCGCCCGGCTTCTGTCACATGGCTAAATATCGGTGTAAACGGTTCAATTTACCGGAAAAATGCGGAGACGGCGCGGCGATACTTTAACATTATCTCCGTTAATTACAATAAAGAGGAACTCAGATCCCGGGACAAAGGTTACCGCAGACCGTGAGACGGCAGCCCGCAAAGAAGTTTCGCTTCTCCGTTAACTTTAGTCTGAAATAATATATATATATTTTTTTCTGTTTTCTTTCTTTTCTTTTTAAGGGATAAACGTCGTCCTGAGGTTCGAGGCCGTTTGGAGGAACCAGAAAACTGCGCAGCAAATTTTACAAGTTGTTGTCGAGTCCCAACAGCTGACCCCCCCCTCCGGGACATTTGATCTGACCCCCCCCCCCCCCCCCCATGGGTTAATAAATCCGTGGCTGTCTGACGATGATCGGGTCACCGGACCTGCTGGCTTTCACCGGCACGGAGGGGTTTGGAGACGGAGGAAAGGAGCCGGGGGGTCGGGGTCTACCGGAGGAGTTCTGCGTCCCTCTCCTCCCACCTTCCCACCCCTGGATCACCTCCGCCCGCTTCCACCGAGACTTCATCCTGGTGGCGGAGTTCTCCGAGCAGGTACCGGACGGAACAACCGGACTGACCCGCCGCTGTGCGTGGACGTCACGTGTTTTTATAGATCAGTGACGTCAAACGTGGAGCTCAGAAATCTCTCAAGATTATAACGGATCAATAATTAAGATATTAAAGGTTCAGAATATATTCAGATAAAAAAGAGAAAGTCATAAATGTGTAAATTTATTGCAGGTTCCATTCTTAGTGGAAACGCGTTGCAGGGGGGCGTTTCTTTCTTCGGCCTCCAGGAGTCGCTGTTGAACAAAGTTTTCCCAGATCCAGTCTTGAAGAAAAAGAAGCGTGACAATAACATTCCCTTCATTTTCAGTGGCTTCCTGCAATGACGTCATCACGGTGACCTTTCACACTGAATCCTAATGATGTTTCCAGGTGGGACCCAAGCCGGTTCTTACGATCCCAGACGACTCCGGGGTCGTCGGCTCGTTTGACCTCAACCACTTCTCTGTCCGCATCATGTCGGTGGACTACCAGGCGTCCGGCCCGCCCCACGCCCCGCCCCACGGCCCGCGTCTCAACTTCAGCGAGGACTCCAAAGTGATCCTGGGAGACTCGGCGGACGGCGCGTTCGCCTACGTTCACCACGTGACCCTGTACGACCTGGAGGCCCGGGGCATGGTGCGGCCGTTCTGCGTGGCGTACGTCTCCTCCGACCTGGCCAAGCTGACGGAGAACTTCCTGGAGCTGTCGGCGAGCTTCTCCCGGGCCTCCGACAGCCTGAAGACGGGGAACAGGCAGGCGTTCTCCACGGAGCTGCAGAGGAAGCTTCAGGATCTGGAGTAAGACCGGGATGGAACCGCCCCCCCCCCCCCCCCCCATGATGTCATGTGTGCCCGTCGGTGATGCTGGCTCTGTGACTGTTTCAGGTACGGGCGGTTGTCTCTGCTGCAGGAGGGGGAACGTGCACGGATGGAGAACGGGTTCACGGCGGCGGGGGAGGAGCTTGAAGCTGTGGAGGTTTCCATCTCAAACCACAGAGACCTCCTCCGCCAGGTCGCCTCCTACCCCAACAGGAAGTTGAAACAGCCAAACTTCCTGCCGTACGACCCGGCCGACTCCCTCGCCGATCCAAACGCGCCGTTACCGGCGGAGCCCCGTGACCCCGCCTCCAGCTCCGCCTCCACCAGGTCTCAGCGGCGTCTAAAGCCCCTGCAGGAGCTTTGCAACCCCTACTTCCTGTCTCTGATGAAGGAGCAGCTCGCCGACACCGAGCGCCGCCTGCGCGGTGACAGGAGTGCGCTGCGGACCGCCCGCATCGCACGCTCGTTGTCAAGGAGACTCGCCCTTGTCAGCCTCCTGTTTGAGCAGTGGAGCCCGGAGGACGGCGGTGAGGAGGAACGAGAGGAGGACGAGCTCCGGGGGACGGGGACGGGGACGGGGACGGGGACGGGGAGCGGCGGCGAGTCCCTCCAGGTGGAGCCACTGAGCCTGGAGTCGTTCTGCTCCTGCGTTGAGGAGATCCCCATCAAGCTGGAGGCGGGAGGAAGTCGCTCCGGAAGCCCCGAGCCTGCCGTTGCCATGGAGATGACGGAAAGCGCGAGCAGCTGTGACAGCATCGAAGTCCTCGGGACGGAGAAGTCTTATCTCACGCAGAACGTTGCTGCGTTCAACAACACAAAAGGTACAAAACGATTTGTTTAGTAATCAGGACCTGGAACCTGGAATTTAAATGATCATTTTATTACTTCCTTCTGTCCGTCTTCATGCATCTATATTCAGAAAGAGAAAACATAACCTGATCGTTTTCAGTACAGTGCTGCATTGATTAGCTTATTATTACTGATAACTAATCAATTATTATCACTTGCAAATAAATATAAGAGATTTTTAGTGATTTAATATCTTTGTCATTTTACGTCTATTCTGCAAAATGTGCTTTTTTCAAGTTACATGTCCAATTTAATAGATATAAAAGATACGAAATGTAAATTATTTAAAATTTATTTTATTATTTTAAAAGTTGAATTTGGCAAAATATATTTATTTATAAAAAATATTTTTTACATTTTAAATTGTTAACATATTTGATAGATTAAAATTTAAATTCTATTCAGAAGAAATTAGTAGTAATTTTTTTTGCTTTATAAAAATAAAATATCTTGTAACTTTAAATTGCTGCATTTTTTATTAAATAAAATAAATAAAATTTACAAAGTAAAAAAATCGATATGGATTGATATTATTTACATTAATTTGGATTTTTATATATTTCTCTCTTCAACAGAAACCTCTGCTGCCGTCGTGGACGCCTCTCAGTGGCGAGCGGCGGGCGAGGTGAAGGTCAGGCGTGGGCGGGCCTACGCCAGACGAGCCAACAGCGAGGACAGCATCGAGGTGCTGAGCACCACCGAGTCCATCGCCCCCGACGACCTGACTGCCATCACGGAGGAGCAAGCGGAGCCCCCACCTCGGAGGAACGACTTCCCGGATGGAGCCAAGGTCAAACCCGATGGGGGCGTGACCCAGGAAACGACCTTCGGGAATGGAGACGAAAGCGGGCGGCCTGCTCAGGAGGGTGACGGGCGTCTCCACGGAAACGAGTCCCTGAAGCAGAGACCTGTAGACGGTGAGGACTTAAAACCGGATTCGATCGGCTGAATCAGCCGAGATGTTCCGTTATTGATTCCCAGCGATCGCTGCCGTTGCTGTTTCCAGTTGAAACTCGGCGGTCCGAAGCCCGTCCGGCGGCCCCGTCGGTCCCGGGACGTCCCGTGAACGTCGAGGACGACCGGCGGCCTCCACCCGGCTCCCCCGTCAGGCTGCTCAGCGTCGACGAGGAGTCGGACCGCACCGGCTCGCCACGCCCGCCCTCGCCCGCCCCCAACGCCCCCGGCGACCCCCGCTCCTCTAAGAGGAGGAGGAGGAAAGCCGCGCTCAGGGCGCTCAGGTTCCTCAAACAGAACTCGTTCTCCCAGCATGCCGTGTTCTGCCTCCTGAGTGGCCGGCCGCTGGTCGTGGTCGGGGGGGACGAGGGTTCGGTCAGGAGGCTGGTGGACGCCCTGAGTCTGTTCCTGCCCGCTTCAGACGGGACCGCCGTGATGCCGGGCCTGACCCGGCCGCTTCAGGTGACCGACCTGCTCACCTGGAGGCTGATGGGAGCGCTCAGGTACGCCAGAGGAACCGCCGTTTACCGCCGAGCAGCAGCTCCGAGTGAACTGAACGCGGCTCCTCCCCCACCAGGTCGCCCTCCAGCTCCTTCGCCGGCGTCCTTCGCTCCCTGACCCGCTACGGCCGGTACCTGGCCCTGCTGGATCTGGACCAGAAGACGCTGCGCTGCCCGTCGTACTCCGGCTCCGTCGTGGGCAGGCTGGCCGACCCTCAGAGCGGCATCGGCCGGGGCATCACCTACCTGCTGCACCTGGAGAGCGGTCTGACCGCCCTGGCCAATCAGGCTCTGCTTTACACCTTCTACCCCCATTCGCGAGGCGAGGCGGCCGCCGGGGGGAGGGACTTCCTGCTGGCGCGAGGAATCTGCAGCAGCGAGAGCGATTTGAGAGTGATGCGCTTCCTGTCGGACCTCATCAAACGGCCCCACGCGGGACCCGGACTTCCGGCTTTGAGCTTCTCTTACTGCTCAACCCACCTGCACAGAAACACGTGGGCGGCGTAAACGAGGGGCGAGAAGGAACCGATCCAAAGGCGGCCATCGATCAGCAGAACCGGCTCCACTAGAGTCCAGTCGGAGCCGGATCTCGTTTGACCCCGGTGCCTCCGATCGGCCCTCCGAGGATCACCACGACCCGGAAGAATAACAAGCGACACGCGTTTTGTTAAATGTGCACGTTTTACTCTCGGACACAGAGCAGCAGCTTCCTCATTGTGCGGGTTCGGAGCTCACATTTATAAAATCTATCTGAAGTTTTTAACCGCAGCGGTAACCCAACGAACCAAAGAACTTTTCTTTTCAAAGCAAACGCAATTTCTTTTTCATTTATTTACCAAACTTGATGTAAATCGTGAAACAAAAGTATCTCTGCAACCTCGATTCAATTAATAATCCAACGATGCAACGCAAAAACCGGTTCAAACGCTGAAGAGGTCCTTCGTGAACGAAGCAGGATGAAGAGTCTCTGCACCGACTGACATCCGACCAGCCAGTCATCCGACCGTCGTATGGAAGGAGGAGAGCTCCTCGGAATCAGACGGGAGCAGCGGCAGCAGCGATGAACTGGGTCCATCTGTAAACAACCGGAACAACAAGCGTCAGCTGTTTATACAACATCTAAGAGGCGCCGCTTCCTGTTTGGTTGTTTTCTGTAAAAAATGGCGGCTTTAACTCCAAAGAATCGGCTCTGAGGGAACAAACAAACCGAAGAGAACGTGAAATGAGATGTTGCTTGGTTACCTCTTCTTGGTTCAGGTTGCATAATTAGCAAACACTTTGGGTATAAAGTAGCAGCGTGCTAACAGCTAACACAGGAGGGGCCTGGGTTAGCCGTTAGCACGCCGCTACATCCGCAGATCGAAAGATATCTTGTATTTGACTGATCTTAGGTTGTTTTAACTAAAATTCTGGCCAGATTTGACAAATCAAACCGTCGTCGTATTAAAGGAACGATGCAGCATCAACGCCGTTTTATCTAAACGTTTCAAGCATTAAAGAAACATTTCAAACGCTTTCAAGCTTCCTGAATCTCAGATTCTACAGACGGGATCTGAGAAACAAGCCGGATGATAAATGAGCTGATGAGTTGCAGGACTTACAAGATGACCCCCGGGGGGGTCAGAGGCTAACGGACACTTGGCTGCCTGCACCAGGGAAAAGAGACAAGGTTAAGTGAGCCCGCCGGCGTGGCCGACGGCGTGACTTACTGTAGGTGCTGGTCGTTGTCACATCAGGAGACATGGAAAACAAGACAGCGCGTCAGATCCTCCAGCTCAAAGCGCTTTGCTGATTTCATTACGGCCGGTTCCAAAGTCAGTTCTACTCACTGGTCGTCCTTCTCCGCCGGGGGGGGGGACAGATTCGATTCCAGAGCGTGAAGAAAGAGCAAAGTCCCCCCGTCTGAGAGAGAAACGAAGGCATTCAGAGTCCCGTGGGTTTTTAGATTCCCGGTGACCGTCGACGGGATCAAACGATGGCGTGCATCGTTAAAAACGCCGGGAACGGACGCACCTGCGTCGTTCTGCGCTTCCTGTTTGGCCTCCTGGAGGAAGGAGGTGAGGCATTCTGCGCTGTGTGATAAGAACGTCCCCACCAGCCACTTCAGGGCCCAAAAGTTCTCCTGAAAGAAACGCAGGATCGTTTCTCTTTCCGGAAACGGTCTCCAAACGGGCCGCGTCATCAAACGGGGGCGAGGAAGACGAGTTTACCTTCATCGCGTTTAACACGGGAAGAGCTGGTCTGAGGGCAGAATGAATAATCCTCCAACCTAAAGCTCCGGTTACCAATAGCAACAGCGCCTGCTCTGGGTACGCCTGCACACACACACACACACACACATTAACGGTCAGCTCACCCGCTCGCACCGGCGCCGGGCTTGAGGCCGACATACTTCCTGGAAGGAACGTGGAATGTGTACGTTGGTCCAGTGGCGAATGGGCAGGATGGAGTTCACGACAGCTTTCGCTTCCTAAACTCCAGACGCGACGGAGGGAACATACGGAATGAACAAAAGTTAAAAGAACCCCCCCCCCCCCCCCAAAAAAACAAAGAGCTGCTGAGGAAGGAATACGTACGTGGAGAAACGCCGGGCTCGGCGCTGGTAGCGGTCTGCCGACGAGCGCAAGCAAAGTGATCCAACACTGGCACTGGATCAGAGCGCGCGCACACACACACACACACACACACACACACACACGCACACACTGAGAAAGGCTGTGCTCGTGCATTAATGAGAAGCTCTCAGGACCAGAAAGGAGCCCCAGACAAAGCCGTCTCACAAATGAAGCTACGTCAGGCTAACGTCGCTAACAAACTCACGTCTGTGAAGACGTCGGAGCAGCACGAATGAACCCGGAGAGCGAATCTCACCAGCTCGTTGTGTTTCAGCGGCGCGGCGCCTAGAAAAACGGACGCTCGTAACCTCTGAGGGGGAACATAAAGTAAAAAAAAAAAAACACATCGGATCCTAACCCTGACCTCGTATCGGCTCCCACGCCACCTCGGGGTCGCAGAGCTGAGCGAGCTGGCTGACCATCAGCTTGGGCGCCGTCGCCGTTTTAAAGACGCTGAGGTACAGGAGGAAGACGCGCGGCGTGAAGCGGGAGGCGGGCGCGCTCACCGTGGGGAACAGACCGAGCAGCGTGCGAGGAAAGTCCCCCTCCAGGCAAACGAAGAACGGCGTGAGGTCTTTCACCTGCTGCAAGCTGGCAGAGGAGACGGGGTCAGAAATCACAGCTCCACACCTGGGAATGCGTGTGGAATGTGGGAATGCGTGCGGAATGTGGGAATGCGTGCGGAATGTGGGAATGCGTGTGGAATGTGGGAATGCGTGTGGAATGTGGGAATGCGTGCGGAACGTGGGAATGCGTGCGGAATGTGGGAATGCGTGCGGAATGTGGGAATGCGTGCGGAATGTGGGAATGCGTGCGGAATGTGGGAATGCGTGCGGAATGTGGGAATGCGTGTGGAATGTGGGAATGCGTGCGGAATGTGGGAATGCGTGCGGAATGTGGGAATGCGTGCGGAATGTGGGAATGCGTGTGGAACGTGGGAATGCGTGTGGAATGTGGGAATGCGTGCGGAACGTTAACACTCACAGCACGACGTTATCGCTCTGGACAACTTGCAGGTAGCGACACAATTCTCTGTACCTGCAGACACACAACGTTCAGTTTAACAAGCAGTTTTATCCTGGGAGTGTGTGTGTCTGTATGAATATACGAGTGTGTGTGTGTCTGTATGAATATACGAGTGTGTGTGTGTCTGTATGAATATACGAGTGTGTGTTTCTGTATGAATATACGAGTGTGTGTGTGTCTGTATGAATATATGTGTGTGTGTTTCTGTATGAATATACGAGTGTGTGTGTGTCTGTATGAATGTATGTGTGTGTGTTTCTGTATGAATATACGTGTGTGTCTGTATGAATATACGAGTGTGTGTTTCTGTATGAATATATGTGTGTGTGTTTCTGTATGAATATATGTGTGTGTGTTTCTGTATGAATATATGTGTGTGTGTTTCTGTATGAATATACGAGTGTGTGTGTGTCTGTATGAATATACGAGTGTTTTTGTATGAATATATGTGTGTGTGTTTCTGTATGAATATACGTGTGTTTCTGTATGAATATACGAGTGTGTGTGTGAATCCTTTTTTTTTACCTCTGCTGTCGCTGTAGTGCTTCTGCTCTCAGCAGAACTACAGAAATGTCTTCCATCAGCACGTCTTTCTTGCCTTTGTCTTTTCGGACACCCAACACGTTCTGTCCCTTCAGCACAGACACCAGCAGGACGTCGTCCCAACGACGGACACACAGGCTGGAGCGCAGAGCGGGGATAAAACCTTTGTAATGTAGGGGACTCACAGAGACACACACACACACACACCTGCTCTTGAGGTTCTTCAGCTCAGCAGGGAGACAGAGCCTTTTATAAAACTCTTGCAGTTTGTGGGTGAACTCTGGTGTAAAGTCAGACATCACCATCTGTCTGCGCACGGAGGAGATCACCCTGGAAACGCACAATCACACACATGAAGGATGAAGCAGGAATCAGACGTGACTTCTTGTGGCTTCTGTGTGTGTGTGTGTGTGTGTGTGCGTGTGTGTGTGCGCACCTCTGCAGTAACAACACTTTGGCTTCGGACGTGTTCGCCATAGGAGACTGGATGAGCATCGCCCTGCAGAGAACCACGCCAATGAAGGACCATTAATAGAAGAACGCTTTCAGTCTGACATGAACATTCTAGGACAGGTAATGTGTGTGTGTGTGCGTGCGCACCTCGAGCCTGTATAATGCTGAATGAAGTCTTCCGCAGCTCCCAGCCTCATGACGGCAGCAGCTCTGTCGTCTTGTTTGTCGGCCATGTCCAGGAACGTTGACACAAACTCATAGACCGGCGTGTAACTGAGGAAGCAAAGTCGCTTTTTGGGTTTGTACGTGAAGTAAAATCAGACTGGTAAAAATACCCCCCCCCCCGCTGACGTCTGGGGGGAGCAAACGCAGATCGACAGAAGAAGCCGTGTTTTGTTTTAGGAAAAGTAAATGAAGCCCAGGACGGCTGATCTAACTCGACTATATAGACGCTAAAAAATATTGATTCACCCCCTATTTGGGTTGTTTTACTCCCGATATTAAAAAAAAGATGGCGGCTTTGGCTCTGGAATACAGAAGGTATCCAAAAAAGATTTGTATAGATTTCTTTTTCAACCGTTTAAATAACTACTTTGAATTCATTTGGACAGAAACAGAAATATTGTGGTGGGGGGGGGGGGGGGGGGCATTTCGACATTCTGCGCAGCGCTGCAGCGACACTCACTCGTGGATCAGGATCTGTTGGTCTGAATCAGAATAAGAACCAGGATCTGCGTTCAGACCGAGGACGTTGACCAGCTTTCCCTTCAGGAAGGACGAGAACAGCACGGCGAGCTCTTGCCTGAACCTCTTCAACATCGTTTCTGGCAAAAGGGAATGGCAGCGAAATAATAATTAAGGCCGTGCAGCCCAAGCGCTTCAACGGTGCGAACGCCATCTTCATGTCCAGCAGAGCGATTACCGGCTTGTCGGAGATGAGCGTCTATTTCCGGCAGCGTGAGGTTGAAGCTCTTCAGTCCTCCCAGCAGAGCGCGGTTTCGGAGGTGGCTCCAGAAGTCGCTCTTCTTGTGGCTGTTGCAGTGACACACGCCGCTGTGACACCACGACACACACTGAGAACACATTAGACAAGAGCTTTGTTAGAATTTTCACTTCACTTATCCTTCACCTCCATGGGAACATCCTAACGTCGCTGCCTCTGCTAATGCTAACCGTCGGTCTACGTCTGTGCTAGGTATTACGGACTGTACCGTCGATGCCAACTTGTCACAGATGTAGCAAAAGCACTGATGGCAAATGAGATGGTTATCGGCCAGAGGAGCTCCGGTTTCACAATCCGCAGGCCTGAGGAGGAGACGAGAGGAGGAGACGAGAGAAGGAGACGAGAGAAGGAGTTTAATCAGCTGCGAAGGAAGACAACGTTCCGATGAGCACGACCAAACTCACGTGAAAGGATGTATGGGGCAGTCGTAGCGGGCGTGAGGCAACACCTCGGCTCGGCGGGAGAAGGTGACGACCAGGTCTTCGTCAAGAGGAAGAGGAGACGGAGTGCAGTCTGAAACAAGGAGGCAGAGCAGCTGATGCTTATCAATAAGCGGACTAATCCGGTGTGTTGGATGAATGTTGTTACCGATGCGCTTCAAATCTCTTCTTTCCAAAATTTCAACTGAAGTTTCGAGGACACAGTCATCATCATCATCATCATCATCGTCGTCGTCACTGAGGATGATTATTGCTCCATTGTCCACCGCTGATTCCATTATAAATATCTACACACGTGACCTGTAGAAACGACTTTACAAACTTCGGATAGTTGTCGACTTGGGAAGGAAAAAAAGGTTTAAAAACGCATCTTCCGTCGGACTCTTGACTGCATCAACATGTAGCTTCCGCCATCCCGAAGAGCTACAAGTTAGCTCGAGTCCGAAGCACAAAGTGTGTACGACCAGCCTAATGCTGACAAGAGTAGTTTCTTCTTTGTTAATTTACGAAAATGAATTAAAAGTATTTATACTAATGTTTTACTGTTTTACTGACAAATCTTTTTGTTTTTATTTTTTTTACCTTTGCTGTCCGTCTTAAACAATCATACTTAAGTTGGTTCGGCGCTCGGTGTTATTGGCATGAAAAAGTATTACCGGATGTGACGTAACTTTTCTTCCTCGTTGTCTTCAGAATTAGTTTGACAGGAATATTGGACTATTAGCGCCACCCTCAGGTCAGTCAGGTACAGCGATGGACAAACCAGTCCCCTGTTTTTGGGGGGTTTTCCTGTCAAACTAATTAACGCAAATGTTAATTATCGAGGTAGGATTTTGTGGTTAATTTGTCATATTCTATTACTGTTTTAGATATAATATTGGGAAACTGAGTTGTCTTTATGGAGGCTTGTGCTTTCTGGGGGCTCAGTGTGTGCTCCAGAAAGGAGGATTTTGTCTTATCCATTGATTTACAATTTGTACATATATTTAATAAACCTTTAAGATCTAAATGTCAATTTTTATTGATATGCATTTTTGTTCAAGAACGGTTGTATCCAAATGTAGGACTGTTTTGCACACATACAGCAAATAATAATAATGTTTGATGCGTTCATTCGGAAACAGTAATAATCAGAAATCACTGATTGTGAACTTTATTTCCTGCAGAAAAAGAGCACCACAGCTGACGAGCACCAATCACACTGAGAGCTTTCTGTGATTTCACAATGGAGATAAATGTGGCGGCTGGGCCACATGGCTCTGAAACAAAGTAATCCGATCCAGCAGCGTCAGCGGGATGTCTCTGATGACGGAGGGAAGGTCTTCGTGCTGTAACGGATAGACGACCACACTCAGGGCGGAGCGGTCAGCTGAAAATCTATCGAAGAGAGAGCACGATGTGAAACTAGATTCAAATCTTCATTGTAAGACGTACGGGCTCGTCTTGACCGCCACTGACCTGTCCTGCAAATGTTTCTGCAGAGTGCGACAAGCCACTAAGGTGCCACCCATGAACATGTGGCACATGATGACGTGGGAGCATCTCTCCATGAAGGTCCCCGCGGCCGACGGGTCGAAGGTGCCGCCGCGTGAAATAAGGCAGAGGCGTTGCAGACGGGAGCAGCAGGACAGAGCCTCAAAGAACGAGGCGTTGGCGTTCAGGTGGGGCTGCTCCAACCTGCACACAGACACAAAACCGTTGAGCAAGCCGAGTCCACGGAACTCCCTTCGGTCAAGAATTCATTACCGGCTAAACTTCTTGTGAATTTCATCTTTGTTATCATTGTGTGGTGTTTGTATAAAGAATGAGATTTAGTTTTCATCCTTTGGTTTGTTGGTTGGATAGCAGGATTACATAAAAACTACTTGTCAGATTTACACTAGATATATACCCTGTACCTTATATAAAAGAAATACACCTTACATAGAAATATAACTCATTAAAAGTATACCGTGAGAAGTTTTTGCACGGATCTGGATACAATCGTACTTTAGGCATATTTAGGATGTCAGCAAAGTAAAAGTTAAGGCTGAATTAAAGGGGGTGCAAAGGCTTCTCCTAACCTGAGATCCTGCAGCTGTGTGCACTGTTTAAGTGTGTCCAGCAAAGCAGGGGTGTAGTTCATGGCTTTTAGTGATCCCAAGTTGGCAAGGGATAATACCTGAAGGTCTTTGCACTGCCTGGCCAGCTGTACCAGCCCTGTCCCCTTAAGGACCCCGGGAAGCCCCGCTAGAGTCAAGCGATGTAATCGGGGCAAAGCCTCAAGCGCCGCCAAGTGTGCGTCGCCGACTCCTCGTGCCCACGCGCACATGCCCCGGGGCTCCACGTAGGCACGGCCGCAAGGCTCAAGCCGGGGCAGCACGGAGACGAAACCTGGACCGATGACTTCCAAGGTCTCTAAAAGAGGGCAGCCCGTTAAAAGCCGTGCGAGGGCCGAGGTGCTGTCCCCCGACGGAGGAGATCTCGAATCGGGCCTGTAATTCTGGAGGCCCACGCGGGGAGTCTTCTTTAAGCCCAGGAACAACGCGGAGGAGAAGGCGCTGTTCGTGGCGCTCTGATGCGAGTTCAAACCGTCGGACAGAGCGCAGGCGGGAAGAGTCAGGGAGCGCAGGTTCCTGAGTGTGGCCAGGCTGGCGCAGAGGTGAGCGTCGTCACCTTGATTGGAGTTCTGGTGATGGTAGTGGGTGTGCATCAAGTTCAGGTGTTTGACGTTGAAACAGCCGACCGCCAGACGGCTCATTGTCCAAGGAGCCAGGTGGTCGTCCGCGCTCCTACACTCCGAGTAGACGACCTGGTTGATGCCGCTGAGGTTCAAGCTGAGCAGCTGTGCAGCGTCTTCGACTCCTCCCTCCAGCAGCGACTGGAACACCTGCGGCCACAGCGCCGGGCAGCGGCTGAAGCTGAGGTGCTTCGGACTGTTTCCCTCCAGGGCTGCTTTCAGGGACAAGCCGTCCAGCCAGGACCGGGGGAGCTGCAGGGCCACCAGGTCGCCCCGTCGACTCAGGCTCTGGGCCAGCGACGGGGCGGCGGGCCAGTGAGTGGGGTTCGGGCCGGGAATCGAGACGAGGAAAACTCTGAGACGCTTCGGAACGTGAACGCTGAAGACGGCCAGGTAGAGGAGGAGCAGCGTCTGGTTTACCTGCAGACATCAACACACAGCTATTACAGCCCGAGCAGCGCCTCGGGGGGGAAACGGGGCGCTCAGACACACCTCTCCGGGAGCCAGTCTGGCGGTGAACTCCTCCAGCTGCTGGTAGTGCGGCACGCTGCTCTGACCCACCATCAGCTGGCAGCAAACGCCCACGCCCTCTTTGGTCACGTCCGGGATGTCGAACTGCAGCATCAACCTGCGGCGCAGCGATATGCTACATATTTACATATGCTAAATCTTTCCAATACCCAATAATTATTGATTATTACAGCTGGATATGGGATGAATTCTAATGACTTTGTTGACCTGCTTCATGTCGTATTAAATACAGCTGGTGTGCAAAACAGGGGGCAGTATTAGAAAATCACAATACAGTGACGTCTCTCACTTGCGCAGCTGGCCACAACATGGCACCACGCCATAACTCGGTGTCAAGAGCGTCTGCCTGAGCTCCGACAGGCGGCTCAGCGAGTCCACCGCCTCCGGGCCGAGCAGAGCCAAGTTGAAGCAAGCCGTGACATCGAAAGCTAGCGATGTGAGCAGAGAGAGCGAGGAGAGGAGACGGGAGAGGCGAGGCGTGGTGAGGCGGCAGCCGGTGACGTCGAGGTGCGTCACTCCTCTGCAACGAGACACGAGCTCCACCGTAGAACCAGCCAGCCAGTAGCAGCCATTCAGGCTGAGGGACTGCACGCGAGAGGCTAGCTGTCGCAATGTGTGCCGCACCAGCAGATCATCAGCCTGCGGGGAAAACACGCAGAAAGACCAATAACAAGACTAACTAAAACTGTTTTAGTTAGATCTGTTCAAAATGTTCAAACAGTGTCTTTGAGAGTCTTACCAGATACTCCTCAGACAGGCTGACTTTGGAGAGCAGGGTCTTATCGTGGCACAGCGTGTGCAACTTGCTGCAGACGTTTGCCACGTTCATCACCAGGTCACACACCGGAACACGGCAGAGGATGCACAGCAGAATCTCATCCGACAAATCTGACATCCCCACGGAGGCGGAAGACATCGTGTCCTTGTCGTGCACAGCCTGAGACAGATGGGGCAGGACAATGGGAGGGTTAGATGCATTTAAACTGCGTCTGTGTATCCAAATAACCTTTTAAATCCTTTAAGTAAAATCACCATGGTAACCAGGATGCTATAAATGTCGATGTTGGAATATAAAACGTCACGTACGGTTTTATTCGTTTCATAATATTGGAATCTGGGCGAGAAAACTCAAGCTATGTTTATTTTTAACAGGATGTGACGTCATTATCGTATTGTATTATATTGTATTATAATACAAAACGCTATTTAAATCACAGACCGGTTAATATGAACAAACCCGCTAACGTTCGACAAAAGCAGCTCCGCCTTAGCGCGTTGACTCCACTTAGCTTAACAGTCGGATTCGACATGACAGCGTTAGCATTAGCCGGCTCAGGGAGTCGTTTTGTCGGTTAAGTCACCCGTGAAATGAGTCGATCCATATCGGCCGGAACCCTTCACCGTGCTCCCCACACGCAGCCGGGCTTTACGAGGCCGAACCGGGGAGTCGCGGTCCGATAGAGCCACTCCAGGGAGGTGTACGCAGGCAGACATGCATATTTCTGCCCAACGCCGGACGGACCGCTTCAGCCGCCGCACAATGACGGAAGGATATTAGTGACGGACATACTTCCTGTCCTTCGGATCCGGTTTTCTATAAACGGTAAAAGCGTCTTTAAAAATATAGTTTAGGCATTTTTTTATTATACAATATAATAATGGATTAATTGGTGGTTGTAGTTTCTATGACTTAAAGTGATTACATTATTTTTTGTTTCATGTTTTATTTTGTAATTATGCCTGTTTTAAAGATGTAAAGTTAATCAACATTTGAAATTTAGATTTGTTTTGTCAAAATCTTGTTATCAAATTGATACCAGCATTCCGCACAAACTTCCCAAACTATTCAGACAGCATAACACTTAAAGAGCTGCTTTACCCAGCAAATGGATTCATGAAATACTTATGACAGTTTAAGTATTATATAATACTTTTAACAATAATACAGTGCAAGGCCTCACATTTCTGAACCAGACTGAATGAATATAGACAGGTTGGATTCTGACATGTGCTCTTTTATTAGGTTGTTGTGTACACCCGAGGCCTGAAGCCCCCCCACACACACACAATCTTTCATACAAGGTAGAAGCTTTGTCTTTTGCAGAACAACAAAAACAAACTGGACCGAGTATTGTCTTAAGGCTGAAAGTACAAAAACAAAACAATTTACATATTAAGCAATACTCCAGGTCTGTTGGGCGGCGGGCCCACCAGAGAATAAACCTTCATAGAGGCAAATAAGGTGGTGAACAAACACTTCTAGAACTACCTACACAAACACGACATCATGTTCCACGCACAGTCACACCGCCTGGGACCCACTCTACTTCCTGCAGGGTCTCCCCCTCCCCCAACAGGGGCACGGTGCCATAGCCAGTGATGAGGGGAAACGGGGAGTGGTACTGTGGGCTCAGCATACACCAGCGTGTTGGTGGAGGCGTGTATGCAGAGCTGCTCGTTTGGGTCTGTAGCACGGACCGACAGCCTGTTTAGAAGCACTTCCTGTGGACAATGCTGGGGCCGGACTCGTCGTACTCCTGCTTGCTGATCCACATCTGCTGGAAGGTCGAGAGCGAGGCCAGGATGGAGCCTCCGATCCAGACGGAATACTTCCTCTCTGGAGGCGCAATGATCTGTGCGGGGTGAGAGTCCGGTTTTAGATACTGCAATCAATTCTCAGCTACTGATCCCTGCAAGCATTCAAGCGATGGATGTTGAACCCGAACGAGGCATTAAGCGAACATGCCCACTAGGTGGCGGTAGCGTCAACGCTCTACCTTGATCTTCATCGTGGTGGGTGCCAGGGAGATGATCTCCTTCTGCATGCGGTCGGCGATGCCGGGGTACATGGTGGTCCCCCCGGACAGCACCGTGTTGGCATACAGGTCCTTCCGGATGTCCACGTCACACTTCATGATGCTGTTGAAGGTCGTTTCATGGATGCCACAAGACTCCATACCTGTTCAGAGACGGTCAGAATGAGAAACTCCTCTGAAGCTATAACTGACGGCTTTCCTGATTCAACATACCGAGGAAGGAGGGCTGGAAGAGCGCCTCGGGGCAACGGAAGCGCTCGTTGCCGATGGTGATGACTTGCCCGTCAGGCAGCTCATAGCTCTTCTCCAGGGATGAAGACGAGGCAGCGGTCCCCATTTCCTGCTCGAAGTCCAGCGCAACGTAACACAGCTTCTCCTTAATGTCACGCACGATCTCACGCTCAGCTGCAAGACAAATAAGACTTGTTTAAGTGAACGGCCAATTTTCAATCCTCAGATCTCATTTCTGCCGCTTCAAACACGGGCTCCTTTTGGATTTGCGTGCCGACCTGTGGTGGTGAAGCTGTAACCCCTCTCAGTGAGAATCTTCATGAGGTAGTCTGTGAGGTCCCGGCCAGCCAGGTCCAGCCTCAGGATGGCGTGGGGCAGGGCGTAGCCTTCGTAGATGGGCACCGTGTGAGTCACACCATCGCCAGAGTCCATGACAATTCCAGTGGTGCGACCAGAAGCGTACAGGGACAGCACGGCCTGGATGGCCACGTACATGGCAGGCGTGTTGAACGTCTCGAACATGATCTGGATAGGAGAGGGGAGGAGAGACCGTCGGATCAGCGGCTCAAGTTAAGCTGGAAAAGCCTCGCGCTGGTTAGTAGATCAGGAGAAGCACACGGTTCTGATTAGAGTATAAAGCCGATATTAAACCGTCATCAACCCCATGATGAGAACGGGGATCTGCTCCAACACCATCAACCATCATGCAGCCACCGGTGCAGTTAGCTGCCTGCCTAAACTACAGTCTGAAACAAGCCCAGCAGCGGTGACCATGCGCCAAAGTCATGTCTGGTGAATCCGTGCAGGGATATAAACCTGAAGCGTCCGCAGCGATGAAAAGATCAGCACAGGTCAGAAGAACCCTGGAGATCAAAGGAGCAGGAGGAAACGGGGAGATTGAGCAGAAGAGAGGCCCCGCGTGGAAAAACAGTTTCCTGCTGCAGAGCCCCGAAGGCGAGCGAGTGGGTCGAGCAAGAAGGCGCCTCTCTCACCTGTGTCATCTTCTCCCTGTTGGCCTTGGGGTTCAGGGGGGCCTCGGTGAGCAGGACCGGGTGCTCCTCGGGGGCGACCCGGAGCTCGTTGTAGAAGGTGTGGTGCCAGATCTTCTCCATGTCGTCCCAGTTGGTGACGATGCCGTGCTCGATGGGGTACTTCAGGGTCAGGATGCCCCTCTTGCTCTGAGCCTCGTCACCGACGTAACTGTCCTTCTGTCCCATGCCGACCATCACACCCTGGGAGGAAACACGAGAGTTAAAAACCGTTTCGTCATGGACGGCGACCTCCATTACCCATCCTGAAACGGTACCTGATGCCTGGGGCGTCCGACAATCGAAGGGAAGACGGCACGCGGCGCGTCGTCCCCCGCAAAGCCAGCTTTGCACATACCGGAGCCGTTGTCGACAACGAGGGCGGCGATTTCGTCATCCATTTTCTGGGGAAGAGAAGACGACAGGAGAACGCGAGGAATGTTTAAACGGTTGAGAGTCAACATCTGGCAACCGGCAAGTGGCTAAATCCCTGTCGTTACAGGGACCGGGCGCTGGGTGTCGCTGTTGGCGCAGGTTACGGCGCAAATCCAGGGAATTTCTCGCCGGGTCCTGGTTTATGCCCATATATGGACAACGCATCTAATGGAACCCGGTCCAGACAGACGACCCCTCCCGTCTAACCCGAATTAACCACCGAGAAACCCCTCGAATGTATTCAAAAACAAACCCTCCTCACGGACTACACGTTTATTCATCCGTCTGAGTGACGTCACCGCGTGAGGCCGTGCCAAAGAAGATGCTGACATGTAAACGAGAAGGTCAAACTATTCAACGCCGTCCGATTAGAGAGGCTGATGAAGCGGTGAGAACCGGGAGCAGGGTCATTTCACGCCGTCCGATAAAACAACAAACACTCCCGGAGCTCGGGAGAAACTGGAAGATGGCGTGCCCGATTAGAAAAGAACAGAAAAGAAAAGAAGCAACGCCAGACGCCGAGAGAAAAAACTTGCGTAAATAACCGGGATGAGTTCTGTGGAATAACGGACGTCGTACGTCGGGAAAATAATCTACGCATCATTAAAACAACTTCCGTCGTCCTACCTGCGTGAGGTACGGTTCGGTTCGGTTCGGTTCGGGAGGACTGAGACCCGCAGCACGTAAAGTCTGGACTCCACTGCAATGGAGGCCGATAAAGTGCAGGACCTTTATTCGAGCTCGCGCCGCAGCCACTCTCCATAAAAGGAAAACTTCCCTCGCTGCTCGCTCTGATTGGTTCTGCTGCATCCAATGGGTGTGGCTCGCACGGAGACGGCTCTGCGCTCTCTCGGGACAGGGGGGGCAGACATGGAAACTAATCTGGGATCAATACTGCCAATCAGGAACCGTTCGGTGCTAATATTTCTGTCGTGGACGGGATGATAAGAGAAGCAACGCACAGTTTGGTGATTGAGTTTAAAAAAGAGAAAATAAATAAATATATGCTCTTGTGCAAATCTTTGTTCTTTTCTTCAAGCACATTTTGATGTTAATGCAGTCTAAACAATACATTCCCTGACTCCTCCCACGTGTTGAAAGGGATCTGCATATTCTGGTTACACAAACTCTTAACCACATTATGCATATACAGTACTTATGTTTTCTATTCTGGGTGTATTCTGGCTATTAAAGTTCAGCACACAAATAGATCTATAATTCATCCTTTAGAAGAAGTTAAGGACTCAAGGGGGGGGGGGGGGGGCGTGATCCCAGGGCCGCTGACAGCACTCTTAACACCCTGACTGGCTCCTGTGTCCCGGCCTGAGTGAAAGTGATGCATGTGTTGAAAACGGAGGGGGGGGGGGGGGGGATGTTCACACTAAATACTCTGTAAATCTCTAATCTCTCATCACTCGCCTGGTAATGTTGAAGCAACCGCAGGGGGGCAGACTGCCTGTCTCAGTCAGGTAACAGGCAGGGGGGGGTAACAGGCAGGCGGGGGTAACGTGCGGAGCAAAACCTACGTTTGGCACGAGGCCTACAGAGAAACGATTCACACGCACACAATTGGAAATCCTGCAGAGCTCGTCCTACAAACCCCCCCCCCCCCCCCCCCCCGAGAATAAATGGGTGGGTCTGGGTGCTGTTTTAACTCAATAAGGGCACCAGACAAAGGCTCACAAAGCTACACTTGGAATTTTATGTGTTCCTAATAAGGATATAGGGGAGACAGGAAGCAGGCACTCGCAGCACCTCTCCTCTCCAGATGCATGCAGGAAGTGACCACACAGACCCACGAACACCGGGGGTCATCAGGTATGATGGGGGGGGGGGGGGGGGCATTCAGGGCATTAGCTTTCCAGACTGGGATTATCCTGCTCTAGATAGACACTGAACGCATCACACACACACACACACACACACACACACACACACACTGACTAATGAAAGCAGGCAGGACATCCATCCCTTTAAGAGTTCCTTTGGATGACGTCCATATAAGGAGATATTGTCCAAGTCACATGGGCAGAAGAATGCACTCGTCAGGTCATGTGACCAGTCTGAGGGAATGAATGGATCTCCCTTTTAAAGGCTGTGGTTGTGTTAAGTTGCTTCATGTTTGTCACTAATGCATCATCGGCACCCAATATATCGATCTATAAAAAAAAGAGGGGGGGGGGGCGGGGGGGGGCCTGCAACACTTAAAAATCAAGCTTTAAACTGCTGCTAGAAGAGTTTTTTAATTACTTTTCTTTAACATTCATGCCTCCTCGCGTTGGCACGCGTGACTCATGCATTCTTTACGACACACACGCACACGCTTCCTGCGTTGGTCACTCACACGGGGAACTTCACAGGCTCGGCGCTCGACCCCGACCGTAAATGGAAGAAGCTAGCGTGCAGCTTCTGTTCACATCCCTCTCTCTCCTGCATTCTCTCCCTTTAATGAACAGGCATTAAATCAGGCCTTCCTCAAATCAGCCATTCCCTGTTCACATTCCCAGGATTTGTGTGTGTGTGCGTGTGTGTGTGTGCGCACTACCCCATGAAGCCTCCCAGGTAAATCTATTGTCGGTTAAACATTCTTGGAACAAACACGGCAAAGCTTTTATTTATTTAGATTTATTAGATTATATAAGACCATGTGCCACAGACATTTATGCAGCCCCCGTATATCTTACATCCGATCAAAATGACCATCTAGAAACGGGGTGCATCCAAGCAGGACAACACTTTGACAGAAAATAGTCACTTATTCACACATTCTGTTTCACCAGTCCTAAAAACGGGCCCAGAATGCAGAAACGAGCTTCTCTGCATCTTCTGCCTGCGTTTCAAGCCGTCCAGCTCTTCCCCAGGTCAACCAGCTCCATGCCTTCGCAATAGGACCGCGGCCGCGACGCCCTCACCTGCTGGCGAACGGACAACAATACATCCCATAATTCACCAGAAGTCAGGGCGTCAATGCGATCGAAATGCGCCGGCGGACTCTCACCGGCGGCGTCCTGTGGGAAGCCAGCTGCTGCAGGAGTGGGAAAGGAGACCAGTGAATGGGTTCCACAGGCCAGCTGCAGACAGACAGGTCGCTGGCCTTCCCCGAGTCCAGCACACCGGCCCCCACGCTCACCTCGCTGCCCCTCCACCCGTACCGAGAGCTGCAGGGATCACAAGGTCAAAAACATCCACCCGAAGGCTGCGGGTTAGCAGACAGCTAAATGTATACAAGCATGTGTTTATAGAGTGGTGGAAACAATAACAACTCAGCCCGGCGGGCCTTTTTTAGTTCAGAGGAACACAGTGAAGCAATTAAAGGCTGCAGCCGAATGTTTTCCGTGGATGTTCTGAGTATTTATAGAACCTCCAGGAGGATGAACGTCTCCGAGCCAGAGGCGTGAGGTCACGGAGGAGCCGTCAGTGTCTTCCACAAGTTAAAAAACTATTAATGCTGCCGTGCACAGAAGCAACTCGTCTCAGCAACTTTAGTGCTCTTCAAGGTTGTTTCCAAATTGCTCTGCTGCCCCCAGGTGGCAGGTCTGAGTAAGGCCCGATGTGCAAATAACGAGCTCTAAATTGGGATTCCACTTGTTGTTATTAAAAGCAGCATTTTGTGCGAATGTGGAAAGACAATCCAAAACCGTTACGCTGATCGACTGAAATTGTTCTGGATTGATCGGTTAATGGCAAACAGCATCATTTTGTCAATAAACTCAATACAATGGGGCAGTAATTCATCCCCTAGAGATTAAGATGTATATGTATGCGTTTTGTAATACGCGTTTCAGACCCGCGCACGCACCTGTTAAGGTAGATTGTATTGATGCGTGCTCCGTGGCTGGGGCAGGTGGAGGGCAGCGACAGGGTGTCGTCATGGTAACAGCAGGGGCGGTCAAGGGTCCGCAGGTGGAGCAGCTCGTCGGAGCGTGTGAAGGCGGGATTATCGAGTGAATCTGCCGATCCCGCCCACGAACGCAACCAGAAGCGTCCCGACAGCTCGTCGAAATGGTTGAACCTGCGATAGCTGCGCGCGCGCACACACACACACACACACAGACGAATTATGTAAATCCACAGATTAAAATACACAATTGTGTATTTTTTTACTTTATTTGCAGCTGTTTGTTCAAATATTCTCAGGTGAATGTTGGAAAGAGGTGCGCGAGGTTCGAGTCCCGTCTCAAGGCGAGTTTAAATCTTTACATGATGACAGTGAACGTTTCACTTTGCATGTCCAGTGAGAGCCAGACTGCGCCACCTAGTGGTCATGACTGTAATTGCAGCCGTTCTCTCACTGGCGTGTTTTCCCCACTAGGATCTTATGATGCGTGTGTGTGTGTGTGTGTGTGTTGAGGTGTGTATTTGATGCTTTGCGTGTTGTGCCTGACTCAACGTCTGCCTACCTGCTCCGAGTCTGATCCACTTTGGCCTGGATCAGAACGGCACGGTAGCGCCGCACTGCCGCAAACGCCAAAACACCGATCACGGCCACCACGGTGAGCAAGACGGCGAGGCAACCGCCCACGAGCCGTGCGTGAGTCATCTTGGTGTCACACCGCTGACCCATGTACCAGAAGTCTTGCCCTACAAGGCACCTGGCACACAGAGGTACACAGAGGTGGATGCACAGAACCTTAAAATGTAAAATAAAAAAGCATATCTTTTTGCATTCTTACCGACAAACCGGAAACTGCCCCGGGTGGTGTGTGCAGATACCATGATGGTGGCAGTGGTCAAAGTGGCAGATGGAGGAACAGGTGTAGTTCGACTCCCCGGGCCGGGACTCACACCTGTAGCCTGCCGGACACTGCAGCAACCAGTCACACACATCACCCTGCAGCCCTGGAAGGGTGATGCGTTCAAGGACATGACTATTAATATCAGAGCAGTGATCGGATTTCAGTCTGACAGAGTTATGTTTACACCAGCCTGCCTTTAACTAGGTTAACTTAGTAACTAGGTTAACTTAGTAACTAGGTCGTGAGTGGCGTTCACCTGCCAATGACTTTTCCTGCTGTGCCGCAGAGCGCCTCGCCCGCGAGACGACTTCACTCCATTTGCAGAATAGTGTGACGCGTCGCAACCTACCTCCGAGCGTGATGTTGGTGATCACGGACGATTTCAAGCTCCTCCCTTCCCGGATCACCCGAGCCAATCCGGTTCTTTCAAGCAGCGAGTCTGGCCCGGTTGATCCGAGCCACTGCAGAGCCCCGGCGGTTTTAAACCGGAACAGAGTCTGCACTGCGTGGCCACTGGGAGAAGAACAGAGCGGCACGTTCACCTTAAACGCCGGGATAATGCTAACAGTCGCTAACGAGCCTATTGGAATGTCAGAAAAAATGTCACCTCCTCCAGCCTCCCAGCAGCCGGTCGAACCCCGGGGCTCTCTGGAGGTACGGCTCCAGCTGACACCAACAGCAGAAAGGACAACAGCAGCTCCTGAATCAATCCCAGCAGACCCGCGAGTGTTTCTGTGTCTGCGTGTCTCGATGAAACCCCTCACCCAAGCGGCGGCGTCCTCCTCCAGGCCCGACGGGGACTCCCGGACCAGGATTTGCAGCAACAGATCGACCGACTCCACTGGACAGAACAAATGATTCTATTACAAAACCAGCTAACACGAAAACGACGATGATGATGATGATGCAACGACCTCTCGCTGGAGGCAGCTCCACACAAACACACCTCTGATGGCCGCAGGCTCGTCTGGCACGATGTAGAACTTGGGCGGCGCCGAAGTAGCCACGGCGCTCCGGGTGGGTACAGAGGTTAGAACCGGAGGCGCGAGCATTGTACGGTTTTCCTGAATGGGATGAGGTCTTGAGGGTGGGGGTGGGGGTGGGGGTCGGGGTCCAGCTGTGGGAGTTTGAGTCGTCTTGTTGCTGTAATTCAAAATCTCATCCTCGTTCTCCACTTCTTCCGGATCGGCTTCTCCTTGTGCGCCTGAATAATCCGACTCGTTGTCGGTCTGCTCGCGTGCAGCCGGGACGGCAGGAGACGACGTGTGGATGGCGAGTTCAGAGGTCGAGGAGAGCGATGGTGATGGCGTGTGGATGGTGAGTTCAGAGGTCAAGGAGAGCGATGGCGTGTGGCTGGTGAGTTCAGAGGTCGAGGAGAGCGATGGCGTGTGGGCGGTGAGTTCAGAGGTCGAGGAGAGCGATGGAGCGTGGGCGGTGAGTTCAGAGGTCAAGGAGAGCGATGATGTGTGGACGGTGAGTTCAGAGGTCGAGGAGAGCGATGGCGTGTGGCTGGTGAGTTCAGAGGTCGAGGAGAGCGATGGCGTGTGGGCGGTGAGTTCAGAGGTCGAGGAGAGCGATGGAGCGTGGGCGGTGAGTTCAGAGGTCGAGGAGAGCGATGGCGATGGCGTGTGGGCGGTGAGTTCAGAGGTCGAGGAGAGCGATGGCGTGTGGGTGGTGAGTTCAGAGGTCGAGGAGAGCGATGGCGTGTGGGTGGTGAGTTCAGAGGTCGAGGAGAGCGATGGCGATGGCGTGTGGGTGGTGAGTTCAGAGGTCAAGGAGAGCGATGGCGTGCGGGTGCGGTGTGAGCTACCGGACAAAGCCGGCGAAGGTGGTGACGTGTCTACGGACGCGGCGGACGGAAAACGCGGAGCAGGAGTCGGTGGATTTGTGGGGGGGTTGTTGTGTAAGAGGGGCAAAGTCGGATGCTGCGTGCGAGTTTCAGCGGAAGCGGCGGCGCCCGCGGGTGAAGCAGAGTTCTGGACCTCGTCCCCCAACAGCCGCGGCATCGGCGTAGAAGAACCCGTCGCAGCCCGGTCAGCGGCGCCTTCGGTGCCAGGCGATGACGGGATCGCGGTAGGCGTTCGCGTCTCCTCTTCGTCTTCCCGTGTGAACGACGAGGACGTGTGAGGGGAATGCGTGGCGCTCTCGGGAAACTCGGCCTGACTCAGTGAGGAAGAAGAGCGAGAGCGAAGCGTCTCCGCGGCCCGGGATTCGTCATCGGGCACAGGCGGCGAGGTCCGACCGGCAACATCTGACGGGGACGAGTCAGGCTGGTGAGAGTCTGGCCTTCCGGCGCCGGCGGTCGGCGCTGGGACGTAGGCGGCGGCTGGACGGACGCCGTCGGGCCCCCGTGAGGACGATGACGGGGTGCGTTCCGTTCCGCTACTCGAGCCCCCCTGCTGGGTTTCGGTCGGGGACTTCAAAGGGTCAGGAGTGGCAGCAGAGGTCGCGTTGGCGTCCAGTCGGTCTGTGCGTCGCTGGCTTCTCCACGGGAGGGGCCGCGCGTCTCCGGGCGCCCCGCTGACAGCCCCACTGCGTTGACTCTCCGGCGTCGTCCAGGAAGGCGGCTCTGGGGGGGACGAGGCGAGCTCCGGGGTGCTGGAGCTGGGCCCGGCCGGGAACGCCCGCGTTGCCTCAGATGGTCCATCCGTCCGACCGGACGGATGTTTGAGCGCATCAGTGCCGAGCACGGCGTGGGAGCTGCTCGGTGGCGCCCGTTTCAAACCCGTCCGGGTTCGGGGGGGTTCATTGTGCGCGTTCGTTTCTGCGTTTGGCGAGCGGCGCGAGTCAAACTGCTCGTCCGTGCTGAACGTAGGCTGGAAATAAGGGCGCGTCCTCTCTGACACGGGGCCGTCGGCGAGGCGGGCGGCTCCAGATGTTTCCGGTTGATTGTCGGGCTCTTCCTCAGGAAAAGGGAGAGCTTCCCGATCGTCCCTCCCAGCCACGGAGAGCCACTGAAGGGGTGAGGTGGGGTGCAGCGGCCCCCGGTCCCGAGAGGAGGGACGAGACGCAAACCGAGGCCCAGGAGTCCACTCCTCCAGACCCCCGTAGAGGCGACCGCCGCCGCCAGCCCCGATCAACACCTCTCGACCAATGGCTGTGGTCCGTGTAACGCGGGGGTCTGGCTGAGACCGATGCTCACGGCCTTGGCCTGGATGTGGCGCGGGATGCCCTTCTGGGGGGGCGCTCTCATTTCCCTGGACTGGATGACCAGGAACAAACAGACAGAAAGAGACGGAATGGAAATCACAACAACATCCCCGCCTCTGCTTGCAGATAAGAAGTTTCCAACAGATGGTTTCCACGGCTACGCGACATTCCTCCTTTACCATCAAAACAAAAAGCACTTTCAGTGAAATGACAAATCGCCAGATTCAACATGTGCTCGGCGAACGAACGGCAATAAGCGGCCCACGCCGGATAATCGAGTAAAGCATCTCACTACCAAATGTTTATACGGAATGACGCCAAAAATATCAAAACAGTCACTTTAAAAAGTTAGATCAGAAATAAACCTTAAGGAGTCATCAGCTGGGTTTTACCTGGGAGGCACAAAACCATGCAGATCAAGGTTTGACAAAACCCATCTCTCCATTTTGAAATATATTTTGGCTTCACCTAACTTCACACACAGATATTAAACGCCTTAAGTTGTTGCATCTTTTTATACGGATTTATTTTGGGCCATTTCCACGGATAAAAACACTCAAGATACTCCGAGCATCCGGATGTTATTGGGTCGTTCTCCTCTTCAGATGAAGAAGTGCAAGCGTTAATGATCAGTGACTAGAAACGGAGGCCAGGAATGGACAGATTCCCTTACCTGTCGTGATAATTAAAAGCAACAGACGTGCGTGGAGCTGCATTTCCAATCCTGAGACATTTCAGGGACGGAGAACCTCTGAATCCTAAATCCATGCGGCTTCGCGGTGAAGACGAGCCGAACGCGAAAGACGCAGCATCATCTCAGCCTTCCTGCACAATATGCCCGAAAAAAAACCCGGAGCGGCGTCAGAAACTTTCATTCTCCATCGTTTCCTCTCCGGAAGCCGCGGCGCTGTCAAGGCTTTAACGCCATGCACGTCACGCACGTCACGCAAATGAGATCCACGTGTGTCAGGACTGCGTGGACGGAGAGGATTGATCCGTCTCCAGGCTGTTGCGCGCGGTCGTTTGAGGGGAAAAAAATGGGCATTCCCAAAAGATGAGAGGAAGGAATGCAGCCGTCACAGCGGGAGCTGGTTTTTACAAAGCACGTGAACGCCACACAGGAAACCTTGACAACGGGGAGCAGAACCATAAGGAACCAATGTGTCCAAATAAACGTGGAACACGCGTGGCTTTCTTTAAAACATCGTCTCCGTCTTTATTATACATATATTTTTAAATTAGTGCTACTATTAAAGTAGTAAATTCCTTTAAATTTAAAGCGTCTTATTTTAAACATTGATTTTAATATGGAGATTTGAAGTTATATTATAAGTATCTGGACCGGTCCAGAGGCGAAACATCTTCAACTGGACCTGAACAAGTTCAGAAATGCAGGCAGTGATTATTCTTTCCGGATTAACTTAATCACTTTATGATTTCATGGTTCCTCCTCTGAAGACCAGGAGCAGGACATTTCGAGTCCTCTGAATGCGTCAGGGTTAGAATATAAGAAACGCGGTTTATTCTTTTTGTAGGATGCATTTATGAAGAATGAAAGTTCGTCAGCATGGATTATGGCGCAGCCGACGTGTCTTATACTCGTTTTCCACAAGTTAACACTTATAAGAAATATCTGTGACAGTCTTTGGTCAAAATTGCAAACAGATGCTGCAGGACATGTTTCAATACTTGATTACAGAACTACGCAGGATCGACTGGATGGTTTAATTTAGCAGTTTTTGGTTTGGTAATGACCCGAAATCACTAAATATTACTGTAGAAAGATGGAAAAAGTTGTCCCCTTTAAGTAAAAAAAACAGTTCACAAAAAGAGGAACTCGGAAAAGCAGAATACCAAAACAATATTTTTTAATGAAGGGAAAATGTCATCGAGACAGCAGTAACAGTTCATATGCAGTGATGTTTGAAATGCTGGAATATTTAAACTTACATCTTTGCTTATCCTAAATGGAGAAATATGCAGGTTTCAATGAGAGTTATGAGATGGAAGAAACTTTTAATCAATGGAGAGAAATAAGATTTTCCTTCACAGACTGCAGGAGTTATTGGAAAGCACTTCATACATCTCAAAAATCTGTTTTCCTAAACACTCATACGGATAGAGGGACTGCTTTGGCACAGGGAACAGAACGGGGAACGGCCCGTGGGAGCGTATGCATGGGTGAAAGCAAGATCTTTTTTAACACACTCTCCACATCATGAGCCGTTTCCAACGGGACGATCGCTGCAACAGTCACCAGCACTCAAGTCCGTAAACGACGGCGTCGCCACGTTTAATAAAAGCTTGAGGTCCTACGGGAATGATCTGAAATGTGTCTTACTGTTCAGGGAATTTAATTATTCACGCATGTTCAATAGTGTTTGGAAAAAAAAAAGTTCCCACTTCAGATTACACGATTCTGCCCATTAGCCTTGTTTATCTGATAGCATGTGTCATGAGAGGAAAGCTGGGGTCTGCTGTGTGTGTGTGTGTGTGTGTGTGTGCGTGTGCGCGTGTGTGTAACACGACGTAAACGGACTTCCTTTCAGCCGGTACGTAGGATGATGTGGACACCAGAATCAGTGAAAACCGGGCCGCTCATGTCGCCCACTTTGAGAGCGAAGGTAGCGTCTTCAAAGGGCTTCTGCATCTGACCTGAAACACACACAGATACTGTGTATATATATATATATATATATAGTTAATAAGTGTGCATGCAATATTCTTGTGTGTGGCGTGTACATCAGTGTGTACCTCTGCCAAATAATCCAAGATCTCCACCATTCTTAGCTGAGCTGCAGTCGCTGTACTTGGTGGCCAATCCCTCCAACGTCACATTTCCAGATTTTATTGTTTTTATGTACCCTATGCAGGACACAGAAGCAAATAATTGAGTAAACAAATAACATTCCGTCTTCCTCTGTGGTGTCAAACTCACCATGGATAACTTCCAGGGCCTCATCTTTAGTTCGTGTGATATTTTGTTCCCGCCAAGAAGAAGGACGACGTGACTGATTGTGCTTCACCAGGAGGTGAGCGCAACGTACCTGAGGGGACAGAACAAACAAATAAACGAACACACAGCGAGTGTCAAAACATCCTCGAATCAAAAAGAGATGTCAAAGACTGCTCTCTGCTCTGAAGGGTCAGTCAGCGCGGCTGAATTTTAATCTGTAATGAATGACTTCCTAATTGTCAATCAATCCGTGACAGATCAGAAAGCATCTATTAGCGTGAAGCACCAAGGCCTCAGAGCACTTTCCACGCGAGGTGTTATGTCAATAAAAATAGTTTTAGAAATGTACACATGATAACCTTGTCTGGTTCCACACGTCCATCTGCCGCCGGACGTTCCCATTGGCTGCTGTTGGTTTTGGTGTTAAAGTAGTACACGCCTCCTGGAAGGCAAAGAGAGAGAAAGGGTCATTAAATGCAATTTGCCTGAAACTCTGGTCGAAACATGATGAAACCAGAGCTGAAGCACATTACAGATAAAAAAAAAATGTAGGTAAATGAGAGAAATGAATTCAGAATTACAGCAATAAATTGTTGATGTTTTAATCGGAGTAGACTCTACAAAGTTGAGACTAAACGCATAGAAAGTGTGTCCAGTCTCGCCCTCGTTGCAGGAAGAGAAGCAACATGACGTCACGCAGGGCCCTACAGTAGCCTGGTTGGTCAGGATGCATCGATTAAGAAGGAATGCACAAATATCCAAATACAACGTCTACGTAAAAACGTCATTTTTGTTCGCTCGCTTCATAAAATCGATATTAAAATTAAAACCTCATTGCCTTCTTTACCACAACCTGCAACAAGCTAGCTTGCTAGCGAGCAGCTATAGCATTAGCTGCTAACTTTACTAAGCACTGGCACGTAAGCTAGCCTACTTTGGCCTACCGTGGCTTCGTTATCTTTACCTGAACTGCGGCTCATTCTCTTTTCCCACCCAGGCGGTAACTGTTCTTCGTCTGCCATTTTTTTGTTTTTTGTTTCTGAGCTGCAACGAGACAAAAATAAAACCCTGTAAAGTATTTAGGGTGCGAGTTGTTTTGGGGCGGACGGACGTACACATCAAGGCGGATATGATGGCGACAGCTGTCCTATCATTGGTCGATTTGGAGTCTCAATCATTATTCAACGAATTTGATTGGTCGAGAGGTTGACACACGCCCCAAACCAGACCGAACACGTTAAAAAGAAGCGACAACGTGAGCGTTTCGGACGATTTGAGGAAAATATCGTAATTCGCTTTTATCAGGTATGAATATCACATTATGGCCATTATTGTTATCATATTAAATGTATATGCGGCCGATATTTACGGGAAAAGATGTCGGTTTTTATGTGCTTCCTGACATCACGCGCAGTCGCCATTGACAAGATGTACATAATGCGCTCCAAGCATCCATGTTTGCTAACCTTACACAAAACAACCTGGTTTACTTCAGTTGATCTGTCTTTAAACTATCTTTTTTTTTTCTTCTTAAACGCGTCATTTGAATATTCCACCACGGTAGCATCAGTCTCTAACTAGGGATCCGTGGAATGGGAACGTAAACATCTCGCACACGTCAGTGCTAACTTTCGGCTAACTTTCGGCTAACTTTCACCTCGTTGTCTCCCCGACGACAGAAGCCGAAGATGATCGAGGTGGTTTGCAACGATCGCCTGGGCAAGAAAGTCCGGGTCAAGTGCAAGTATCCTTCCACGGAACCGAGGATTGTAAAACGCTTATGCTACTTACGGCTAACAGCGCATTAGCTAGCAAGAAATTAGCTTTCAATAATTAGCATTAAGGCGAAGTGCAATAGCAATAACCGAGTATTTAAACGAATCCACGCACTGTTTGAAGGTCCTACCTTCCTTAACCCCGTGTTGCAGCTCTGAGGACAGCATTGGGGATCTAAAGAAGCTCGTTGCTGCCCAGACAGGAACGCCTCATGACAGAATTGTGCTCAAGAAATGGTGAGACACCATCATCCGACATGCTGCTCCTGCTGCTTCTATTAGCTCCTTGAATGTTCTTCTTCTGTTCCCACAGGTATACAATATTCAAGGACCACGTGACTCTGGGTGACTGTATCCTTAAAACGTACATCTGCGACTGGAGAGCACAAGCTCCTAACGTTAGCTGAGAGTCGTTCGTATAGTATGGCCACTAATCTGTGTAAATAATCCCAGACGCAGTTTGGATGCTTTTTAGATCATTTTTGGATTATGTCTTGTAACAACTTGGAGCTACAGTATTTGTTTAATCATATTTAATACATTTGAACCAAGCAGATCTGTTGGACTTAACCAGAACTTCTAGATGAAATCCATGATGGGATGAACCTGGAGCTGTACTACCAATAGATCAGACACCCCCCCCCCCCCAGACAATTCTACATAGACAAACCTCTTCCTTGTTACACACACACACACACACACACACACACACACAGTCACTGAACCATGGGCAAGGAAACGGAAAGCAATGAAGCAGCATCTCTGGAGAAGAAAGCATGACGTCATGTGTCCTTAAGTTTTAGCTCACTATTTGTGCTCCGATTATATGGAAATGTTATTTTACAATTATCTTTTTTGTTATTTTGGAATTAAAAGTCAAGCTACTTACAAGCGAGTGTTTGTCATTCTGTTTCCTTCATTTGATGGCCTGTCAAAGCGTTCTAGCGCATGTGAAAGTCACTACGCTGCCCATAATGGTTGCATCATTACTGAGTATTCAATACTTGCATGCGCGGAGGTGGATTGTGATGCATTCAAGTGAACCTGGTGTGCCAGTTGTACATAAAAAATCTTTTAATGGACGATTTCAAACTTTAGAAAAAGATAAATTCACATCAATAAAGTGTTTAGACCGACATTTTCACACACGCACAGACACATTCATGCTTATGGGTTGATGCCACCACTGGAATCCAGGCATCGATTCGACCCCCTACACATGTAGAATGTAGTTTAATCCACGCATTCAGGCTCTGCATCTGCATGTCAGCAGCATCCCGAGCTGTCCTCCACATAGTTGGCTGGAAAGAAGCCCACCTGGAAAAAACAGGAGCAGTTCAGGCCTGACAAAACGCTCCAGCCTGTAATTGTGGTCTCGCGCTGCCTACCCGGCCGTACACCTCGCCTTTCCACCAACCGCTGTGGCCTTTCTTGGAGAGGATCTTGATCGTGTCTCCCTCGTGCAGCGAGAGCTCGGAGCGGTCCCTGGCCGAGAAGTCGTACCTGGCCCTCGCGATGCCGAAACTCCTCACGCTGCTTCCTGTCAGGCGCAAACAGGACGAGGTGGAGGGGTCGGGAATGAGCGAGGTCGGAGGATCTTTAGGCAGTGGCACGGCTTCATGGAGAGATCGGAGGTTGGATATTAACTCCAGACTTTCGTGGTACCCAGAGAATAAACCATTCCCACTTTCCTCATCGCTTTTCCTTTTCCTTCGGCCTCACCAAAAGCTTCACGTACCAAAAACACCAGAACCATCCTTTTAATGTGACTACGATGTAAGACAGGTGTACCGTACTTGGGGTGGCGTTTGGCGTGTTTCTCGGGCAGGTGCTTTGCTCCGGTTGCTTGTAAGGCGTCCGCAGCTTGGTGTCCACCTCCCTGAAGCACTCCCTCAGAGAGTTCACCTGGTAAAACTCGATCATCTCCTAAAGCAAGAAAGCAGTGTGAGGAGCTCGTACACTTCTTCCAGGCTTTCTCCGGGTGAACTTGCAAGACGTACGATTAAACCCTTGAACGCTTTCTTGTCGTTGATGCGGTAAAGGCCTTCAGCGGACGTGATCTTTATGTGTCGGACGTCCATGTTGTACCTGGAAAAGCAGGAAGAGAGATAAAATCACTTTTGACAGAAATGAGGATGATTTTTTTTTGGTTGATCTACTTTTTAGTGGCTTTTTTTCCCCCCGACTTTAATAAAAGACGTGCAGCTTTAGTGCGCGGGGAGCACGCTCTCCCGACTGACTTAAACGCACCGTAAAAAGGCCCACTTTCAACCAAAGTCACCTCAACATCTGGCCAACAAACTACCTCATCGATCTTCAATCTGAGGTCGACTTTACTCTTTAAACAGGAAAACAAAAGATTCAGACGTGCTTTTAGCCATTAATCATGCTCACTTGATGCTGATGGCAAACTCCCCGCCATCTTTCTGCCGCACGAGGAAGGTCCCATCGGACCGGGACATCAGCAGGGTTTTGGCGGCGGTTCTGTCCATGTTCCCTGCAAACCTTGAAAACAGAAAACTGTTTGCTTGAACTTATACGGTTAAACTTTTGCTAGAAGACCCACTACTTTCAGCACCTAAAAGAAAAACTGGATCCATCAATGAGACGTTTGAGGTCACAGTAATATTTTTAGCGTTTCACAGGATTCCAGATCTGCCCCCTGAAACCTAACCGACTGTTTTTTGTGGCAGAACTTTACTACAAGTGAACCTGTTACCATTAATAGACTAGCAAAGGCGTTTTAAGACGATCCTCACCAGTGGAAGCCGCACAGGTCAGGCGTCTCGGTCTGGGAAGGCGTGGGATGACACAGACGTTAGATAAATAACTCGGTAGCGGTGCTAACTGCTACCGTTCTCGGTTTGCTCATACTCACAAAGATATAGGGTTGAACCTTCTGGCAGGGGAACCAGCCCATTTGTCCGACAGTCAGGTTCCGACCCTGAAGGAAGCACACAGCTTAATGATCACAGCCCGGCTGGAGGGAGTAGCTTTTTTGGGGGGTAACTATTGGGACTCTATTTACATAGAAGACATTTGGAGTATTAAATCTTCCTGCTTGCGTTCACCAACATATAAACTCGTGCTGCGTCTGCGTCTGATTTGAATTGCTGTTCTGTTCAAAGATCCCGTCAGCGGCGGCGGTGAATCAGCATGTAACCGAGAAACGTCTCACGCCTACACATTAACCGCAGGAAACTCTGCTGAAGCAGACGCAGAAGGTACGGACGCTCGTGTACCTCCCACCACGGCAGGTCGGCGTCGGCCTGGGTCAGCTCCACGATGTCGCCTCTGGTGAGGTGAAGCGGCTGACCGAAGCCCACGGGGGGTGGCGGCAGGCCATAATACTCCTGACACACCTCCATCTTGGGAAACCCTGATGCATGGTGGGAAAGGAGAAAGGTGAGGAAGGAGCTCTGACAGGGAGAGCTTTTAACAAGGCGTGGAAGTGAATCCCTTACCGATGCTTCCATGTCCAGAGGATATCTGCGGTTTATTCTGGAGGCGCAAAAGAGGAATCATGAAAGATAGACGCGTGCATTCGAGCCTAACTTTATCACTACGGCAACATCCCAACCAGAAATGCAGACTTACCTTCCTGATTGTTCCAGAATGATCTGTAATTTTGAAGAGGATGATCAATGATACATGATAATCACGCAAATCCGCGATCGCATGACTAACAAGCCGACACAAACACGGACCTGAGTTTCGTCCACAGACGGGAACTCTGCCTAAACACTCTTTATGAGCTGCCATTTTGCAGCGCGTGCAGCGATAGCCCTGGTAGAATATCCCCCTGCAGAGAGAGCGATGAGTAAGCCTCTTTATATACTGAAGTCTAAACAGGACCTCGGCGTGAAAAGGCACCTTAAGAGCATGGAGCAGGCCTGGCAGGACGTGGTTCCGTCGAAGCAGTGCATCTGGAAGTCGTGGTTGTTGGCCGTGGCGTTCTCCGGACACATGTTTGATCTGCAACCGGGAATCACCACTGCTTTGAGAGTGTGTGTGTGTGTGCGTGTGCGTGTGTGTGTGTGTGTGCACTCACATAGCCATCTCAAACTGTTCAAGCCACTTCTTCTTCACTTCCCTGGATTTGAAGAACAGGTCGTAGCCAGAAGTCCCGCAGCAGTCCAGCAGAAGGAATAAATAGGACCACTGTTGGCAGAGGAACCCACAGTCAGCCCTGTGTCGCACCGACAGACCGGCCGGGTCGGTTCTGAAGGGAGGACCTTCTTGTTGTCTTTGTCCCCTGAGACTTCGTCCCGTATCTGGTAGTGCTGTAGCTCAATGATCTCCTTCAACTCGAACGTCTCGCCGCTTTTCTTCTTGCACACGAACATGGCTTTATCGAAGAGGAACGCGTATCTGAGGAACAGCCGGGGATTAGATTAGATGCACGGAAACACAGCGACGCGTAGAACGTTCTCGCACCTGTCGTGTTTGGACTTCTTATCCGGGCAGCAGATCTTCAGCTCGCCGTCCATTTTGGGGCGACCGTAGAGAGCTAGAGACTGGGTCTGAAGAGACGAGGAGCGTGAGCAGACGAGAAAGACACTGAAAAGACGAGGACGACCGGAGAGCGGTGTCGGCCTCACCATGTTCTCTATGGACAACTGGAAAGCGGTGATTTGTCTGATGATCTCGTTGTCTCGCTTCACTTCGTTAACACACTGCGCCAAATCCTGGAGACACACGTGAAAAAAAAAAAACACACACACATTGCTGGATCGTCAGAAATGGACGTTCGCGACACGAGCTCACGGGCACACGCACTCACCCTCATGGCATCGAGGGCCGTGCACAGATTCTCCTTGTCTGCCGGGTCCGTGGTGTGTTTCACCAACTCCTGGTGACACGGGACAATAAAACGCACGAGTGTGAGCACGACGTAGCCGCGAACACGGCCCACGGGTGTGCGAGCGTTACCTGCAGCAGCAGGTGGTATTTGAGGACCCTCTGCATCGGGACCATGAGTAAATCCCTGAGAGAGAAACGTCCACTGTTTGCTCTGTTTGAACACTCCTGAGAGAAAGTGAGAGACGGAAGTGAAGCGCCGTCGACCACACCCCGAACCCCCCCCCCCCCCCCAACAATCAGAAACGGACGCATGCCCGCTCACCTCCAGCTTCATCTTGATATCCTCCCTCGTGTTGGAAAGCTTGTCCAGGTGTTTGGTCGCCGTCTCCACCTGACTACAGTAGCGTCCGTACAGCAGCAACCTGACAGGAGGGGCGTGGCATCATGTGATTGTAACACGCACGCGTGTGCACGGCTGGGTTTGCGGGTACCTCTCCTTGTAGCACAGGAACACCTGGTACAGGTTCTTCGCTCCGTAAGTTAAGATGGAAGTCCGAACCTCTTCTAATAAATTATGGTGGGTGCTTGCCAAATCCTGCAAACACACACACACACACACACACACACGCACACACATGAGGCCTGAGGGTAAACCTGTAAAACCAGGTGTGTAGATGATCTGCTCCACACCTCTATGTTGATGAAGATAATCTCGATATCCTGAGGCTGCAGAAACTTCATCAGAGGCTTCGCAAAGTGCTGCGTGAAACAGAAGGAGCGCGTTACTCTCTCCTTCAGCGTGCGCACACACGTGCGTGTCTTCGCCGTGCGCGGTTTACGACTGGCTCCGCTCTGAGCAGATTGTGAATGTGTTCCCACCTGTAAGATAGATTCCAGGGTATCAGAGTACTTCTCCTCCGTCTGTCTGAGCTCCTGCAGGCAGCATTCCCGCTTGTCGACTCCGGCCCTCGGCTGCTGCACAAACACGGAGAAATGTCGACTGAAGCATGGAACAACTGGAGGGTAGATTTATGTCAGCGATAAAGGATATCAATCGGAGCATTAAGATTGTTTTTAGCTTTTATACGGTTGGACAGGATTTTTTACTTTAAGCAGCATTTTCCTGAATTTCCTTTCCTGTTTTTTTCTAACCTTGACTCTCCTGAGGCCTCGTTTACAAAAGCCTTCACTTAACTTAATCATTTTTTATCTGTTGATGCAGCTTTGGTCTGCAAACTCAAAGTGGTTCTTGTGGGTCATGGCAACCGTGCGCTGCTACAGAACCCTCCAGGTCCGAGGTGTCTTGGCTCCACTCACAGTTTCCGGCTGTTCACCGGTCCTCATCAAATCTTCATAGATCTCGTCCCCTTCGTCCTCCCCGTCCTCCACAAAGTCGTACAGGTCATCGTCCTCGTCTAGCGTGTCGCTGATGAATCACACACACACACAACGTCATAATACTGGGGAGGTCAGAGAGGTCACGTCCTGTAGACGAATAAACAGCGAGGCTGTTTCCAATCCTCCCGACAAATGGTCAAGCGAGAGAGCGAGACTCACTCAATCTGATCGGACAGCCCGCTGTAGACCTCATCGTCGGGGGCGCATCCTTCCAGAGGAAAAGGCCTGGTGGAGAGAATGATGGAACAGAACTTAAACCGCGTGCGTGGTCGACGGCAGGATGATCACATGAATGCATCAGTAAACAAAAGACCCAACTCTACTCACTGCAATCCTTTTTGTGCAGCGATGGATGAATGAGAGAGGATGGACAGAGTGTTGATGACCTGTCTCACACACACACACACACACACACGGACACACAAACAAGGGTGCATACGTTAGTGCGTCCTGCACTGAAAGGCAAGCGGACCGGGTTGAAACAGCGAACTTCTGAAGTAGAAGTCTCAGAATCCTGAAAGGCCACGTGTGTCAAATACGACGCGTCTGACCATAAAGGGTTAAACACACGGTTTCCTGTTTTCACACACAAATCCAACGCAGAGTGCACGGAGCGCATCGAAACGAGAAACGTCTGCATATTGAAATCCTTCTTTCATTCGGCTGCTTCGAGTACAAAATCACCAAACTGCTTCCTGCCCCCCCCCCCCCCCTCCATTGTATATTCAGTTTATCAGCAGAAGCCTAATGATATCAGCTGTTTTCAATAACCAAATCCAGCCAGAAGAAATTAAAAAGAGTAATGCAATAGATTTTAATCTCTCTGAAGAACATCCCTCATAAGAGTAACCAGATGCTGCAGAAAAGCGGCGCCGAACTGAGTCAGTATTTCAGGCCGTAAAACGCCGACACGTTTGATCTGCAGTAGCTCAGAACAATCCAGAGAGGAAATGGCTTGAGAGGATGCCGTGAAACCAAGACCTTCTGGGGCTTCTGGGTCAGCAGTACGTCTAGGAGGAGGACGGATGAACTCCCATCCCTACAAGAAGCATGGCGGGGGGGGGGGGGCTGCTTCACTTCCTGGTCCACTGGACATCGGCAGCCTGTAGAGGATCCGCTGGATTCCATCAAGGATCAGGAAATCCAGGAAAGAAAAAAAAACATCTCCATCTGTGAGGAGCATGAAGATCCCACACAGACTTCAGAGTCCGCCAAGACCTGGTTCCAGAAGAAGTCCTGGATCCTTCTAGAGGCCGTCACTGTTGCCTGACTGTAATCCACAGAAAACCTCTGGTGGGATCTGATGGAGGCGGCTGCAGCAGGAAAGGCAGGAATAATCCAGAGCTGCAGTTTGTCCGTGAGGAACGGGATAAGACTCTTCAGAAGCTGGAGTCTGGATCTGCATCAGGTTCGCAGCGTCATAGCAGATAAAGGGTCTCTACGAAGGGCTCAAATAGTTCTGACAAATAAACCTACAGACAGACAGACAGAGGACAGACAGAGGACAGACAGATCATACCTTTGCAAAGTCACGAACATCGAAAAGGTCGAAGGCCTCAAACAGCTCGCTCTTTTTGAGAGCGAACTTTGCCTGGCACGCTGCCAGAAACGTCCGGATGTTCTTCAGGCACAGGAACTAAAAACACACACAAACATTATTCTGTTTCATTTATCTGTCCGTTCTTCCATTCGTCCGTCTAAAAGCAAACTGAACCGGACTCTTTGTGCCCGAATGGTTCCACTTGAGTTCCACTGGTGCGTGGACTCAAAGCCGTTTCAGGTAGTTCACACCTGAAGCACAACGGCGCGCGGGACGGCCGGCATGTCGGCCGTTCAGTTAACGCCACTTCCTAAATCGGTTGCTCTCTCATTCTTTCCACATCTCGGCATTGGGAAATGCAGAACTGGGATTTCAGAAAAGGGGAAACATTAAAGACTAACTTATTCCGCCTCGTAAATCACACACGCGTTGCACAAACACACCAGAGCGTCGTCCCTGTTTGTGTAATGGGGGGGGGGTGTGGACAACTCGGAGTGGAGTTGTTCACACCCCCCCCGTCCCCCGTCAGATGTTTCTCAACCACTCACTGTGTTTCCCAAAGTTTCACATGCGTGTGTCAAAGCCCGTTAACCCCCTGGTAACACGGGGTTAATGCGAGGACTGAGATGCTCGGGCGGCCTCCCGGTTGCTATGGAAACGCAGCAGGAGCAGGTGCGTTACCTGGGACATCTGCGGGCGCAGGTTGATCTCCCTCAGGTTGACGGACTGAGGCTTCAGATTGTTGAGCAACTGGCAAAGCAGCACGCCGTCTCTCAGGGCCTGAGCCAGGTCACACACCTGGCCACGCACGCACGCACGCACGCACGCACGCACGCACACACACACACACACGAGAAAAGTCGCACGGAGGAAGACACACAGGATGTGCGATCGTGTGACGTCACCCATTTACCTTTGAGCACTCCCATGTGACCCGGTGGCTGTCAGGAAGAACACGGCAGCCGATTAACCACGACGCGCACTGCCGCCACAACTCCATCTTTGTTTTCTGGAATAAGTAGAGCGTGAAATTACGGGGAACCCCCCCCCCCCCCCACCCCCCCCACACACACACACACACACTATATTGATGACTTGATCAGTTAAGAAATTGATTAGGGGTTAAGTGAATCACATTAAACCACTCGGCCGTATAATAGAGACTTTTACGTTCTCGTTGAATTCCATCTGCGCTGCGAAGGGAATGCAAATACATTGATTTTATTTTTAAGATCACTAAAGACAGACAGACAGACAGAAAGATGATAGATAGACAGACAGACAGACAGATAGACAGACATATAGATGATAGATAGACAGATAGATAGATAGATAGACAGATAGACAGACATATAGATGATAGATAGACAGATAGATAGATAGACAGACAGACAGACGGATAGATAGATAGATAGATAGATAGATAGATAGATATACAGACAGACGGATAGACAGATCGATCCTGTTGGAGTATGACGACTCAAACTCTTGCGTCACACAAATGAAGCAGAACAACTGAACTCCCTTCTTCTCTTCCAGCGGACCAGAACCTGAACCCAGAACTAGTTCAGGATACTTTCGGTCCCGTCCGGCTCAATCCACCCGTTCACAGTAAAACACCCAAAGAGGCCTCTTATCGAAACCCAGGAAAATGGCAGGAAGTCCACTTCTCCATTCGAGGGCTTCATAACTTCCTATTTGAATCCTGATAGGATGGATGATAGAAGAATAGAAGGGTCGTCTCTCACCTTCGGGTTCTACGCCTCCCTTCTCTCGTTCACCCTCTCATTGCTCTTCGCTGCTCTCGCTCTGCCGTTCTTCCGTGGTGGGTGTTCTGCAGAGCTGCACTGTGTTGGTGGCTTTTAACTTCACCCCGCAACTTCCTCTTTCCTCTGACGCGCCGTGTCGCTATCGCATTCACACACACACACACACACACACGCACACACACACACACACACACCAAGCTGCAGCTGCTATGGGTGATAGCGTGTGAAACTGTGTTTATTATGAGTGTATATAATATGTAGCATGCATAATTTGAGGCATCTAGTTGAACTTCTTTGCCTCCTTTCAGCATGTGGCCTGCAGGGGATCAAACTACCAACCTTCCCAACAGGTGGCTGAGCGTTTCTCTGGGATGTGGGACGACCGAGCCTCATTCCCAGGAAGCATCTCAAATAAAAGCTCGATGAGTCTCCTCGAGATGTCGGCACGTCAAGCACTTGTTTAAGACGGGTGGACGTTGGGCTGATGCCATGTTGGTCAGACAGACAGACAGACAGACAGACAGACAGACAGTCTTTGACACTGTGCCTGCATGCCTTGCCTCTGACCTGACGTGTTGACGGCTGCATAACTGTCTTACATTTTCGTATCCCTCTTCTTGTTTTTCCCCGACTCCGTCGCGACAAGCCCCGGCGTGCACCGTCCGCCTCCGGAGAACCTCGTGCTAAATCCCTGCTCCGTGATTCGTCGTTCTCCGTAGAGCAACGCAAGCCCACTCCGCGACCTGATTGGCTTTTCATCGATTGACCGTGAGGGTTCGAGGGGGAGTGCGGGCTCCCGCTGTCACCACAAGGAGAAAGCCAGAGGTCGATGTCAACGGGGAGGAGGTTGCAAAGAGGACAGACGGGTGGGAAGGTAGGCGGCTAGGGGGCATTCTAACAGGAACAGAGCGGGAAGGAGGATCCCAGAATTCCACAGTGGGTCCTGTGGACAGGTGGGGGGGCCGCACGCCGCTGCTGCAAGGAAACGACACGAGGCCTGTCTGCTTCCAAAAAGTAAGCGGACGTCTTCCATTTGTGCTTTTCTGAAAAGCTCTTGCAGATACAAACGTGTAGAAGCGTGTGTGTGTGTGTGTGCATGTGCGTGTGTGCGTGTGTGCGTGCTGGCATGTAACCAGTGTCGTGTCTGTCTTTGCTGTTCAGACATGAATACTCGCTCCATCGCCTGGTGGCTGAAACACATCGGCCTGTCCCAGTACACCCCGGCGCTGGAGAGTGAATATTACGGACTGGAGGTACGTGAACTTCTTCTTCTCAAGGCTCGGCGTAGCTTTTCCGTCCTCCCTCGCGTCGCCTGACGGCGTTCCCCTCCAGGGTTTGCTGCATGTGGCGGATGGCGAGCTGAGGGATGCGGGCATAGAGGACGCCGCGCACAGAGAAACGATCCTCCAGGAGCTTTCGGGGCTGCAGCAGACGATGGATTCACAATCTGGTGACGCTCAGTCTCGTTTTAAGCCTCCTGCAGCAACAGGCTAGATTATAATGGGGTGATGTGATGATGTCACCAGTTAACCCTTTACCTCCTGTTTGCCCCAGATGTATATTTAACGGATGGCCACGACAGCGGTAGGGAACTTCTCATTTTCTTTCATCTTTCTGCAAACACAAACTCTTCCTTTGAGGCTCGCTCTTGTCGTCTCAGGTGTGCAGGCGGGGCGCAGGGTGAGCCGAAAGTACTCCCTGGGCTCGTCTATGGATCTGGTGAGAACGCCAAGCTTCCGCTGTGGAGCTCTATCCGCTCTCCGATGTCCGGCTGTGGACCCAGGAGTGGGGGCCAGAGGGGGGGGCCCCAGCTGAGGCCTAACTGGCTCCTGGTTTCACAGCTTTCAGCGGCAGTTTGAACGTAGCCTTCGTTTCCCGCAGGTGACGTTCAGGAAGGATCTGTTTCGTCACAGCGTCTTGCCCCGCCTCCACCGTGCAGGTAAAAAAGACCGCCTCTCGGCCTCGTGCTCGCAGCTCCGCCCCCTGAATGAGGACAATGCTATAAGTGAGACAGAGCACTGTCAGGACAAACACAGGTGAGCTGACCCCCCCCCCAGCGTGTTGATTTCATTGGTGTTTCTGTGTGTGTGGGTGTCTGTCTGTGTGGGTGTGTGTCTGTGTGTGTGTGTGTGTCTGTGTGTGTCTGTGTGTGTGTGTGTGTGTGTGTCTGTGTCTGTGTCTGTGTGTGTGTGTGTCTGTGTCTGTCTGTGTGGGTGTGTGTCTGTGTGTGTGTGTGTGTGTGTGTGTGTCTGTGTGGGTCTGTGTGGGTGTGTGGGTGTGTTTTCCTGCAGGGTGGAATGCATGTCTGGATAATGATTAACTGCTGCCTGATAAAAACACACATCAGAGTGTGTGAAGTGAAGTCGTCTAGAAATAGGCTGAAACACAGAAAGACCGACAGACCGAGATCCAGATGCAAAATACTCATTTAGATTTTGTCTGCCCCCCCCCCCCCCCCCAGTGAGAGGGCGACGGCCAATGTTTGTTTGTTTGTGGGCAGGATTATAGAAAAACTGCTGGAAGGATCGTGATGAATAAGATCTGAAGATGGGCCTTGGTTCTAACTTTGATCCCATTAAATATTTAGCGTGATCCGGAACAAAAAACAAAAAAACTCTTGTTAAATCTGCATTCAATCCACTCACCGAACGTCACAGTCATAAAGGGGTCTGGATTCAGTGTTCAGATACCCCCCCCCCCCACCGTGCGGCAGGTAAAGACAGAGCGGCTTCCGTCGGTATCCGTGGAATGCCAGGCTGGTACCGGGACCTGGGGCGGGGAGCAGGAGAGGGAGGGGGGGCGAGCACGGGACAGCGTGTGAGAACTCGCCCCCACCGGGAGGAGGGAGGAGGGAGGAGGGAGGAGGGAGGAGAGGAGCCGGGCGCGGAGACGAGACGCTGGGAGTGACCGGAGAGGAGAAAACCGGAGCAGCTGAACTTATCAGCTGTTTGTTGGTGTCGGAACCGTCAAACATGCGCGGGACGGGAGAGGCGTGCGTGTGACGCGGGCTGACAGGTAGGGGCTTCCGGTCAGTGACGTAGCGGAGGCTTTAAGGGCTTGTTTCTGTTCAGATCAACGTCGCCTTATTGTTAGTTTTAGTTGAACTCCTTCGGGAACTGTTGCGCAATTGTTGCGCAGAACACTCACTGAGAGTAATGGATTACCGGTAACGTAAGATCTGAAGTATCAGATTACACAGAGGAAGTGTGTGACGCTTAATAAAGGCGGTGTCAGGTTGCGTGTCCTCACGGAGACCCTCCCGCACGCTGCGCAGGTGTGTGCGCTGGTTCACCTGGGCCTCTCTCTCTCTCTCTCTCTCTCTCTCTCTCTCTCTCTCTCTCTGTGTGTGTGTGTGTTCATGCGAGTCTCATTTTTTTGCTGCGGTGTTGTGTAACTAATTCTTTTTTTTCTTCTTAATAAAGTGTGTGTGTGTGCGTGCATATACGTGCGCGCGTTCCACCTCAGCAGGGTAAACTTCCGACCATCCCTGCTGACACACGTTCAGCGTTGTTCCCACACGTCCGCGGATGCGTGCGCGTTTACCGCGGCGCGTGTTTGTTGGTCGGTGGATGGATGGGAGGATCTCCAGTCCTTTTTTTATTTTTATTTTTAGGCAGGAAGGTGGAAGCTTTGGGAGGAAGGAAGGAGGGAGGCTTAGCGACAGACGCAGACCTTGGCGGGGGCCTTGCATCCTTGTCCTGTTTGCTCCTGGGGGGGGGGGGGGGGGGGTCCAGCGTAATAACTCCAAATCCCCTCCGTCTTGTTTTTCAGCAAGAGGAAGAGCGTCAGCGCGTACTTCAGCCAGCTGAAGGTAAGATGAGACGCGAACGGCCTCCGTCTTTCACCGGCTCTTAAATGTGGACCCGCAGTGGGAACGCACCCAGATTAACTCCGGTTCCGGTCCGGAATCCCGCTGCGTGTGTGCCCAAGGTGTTCGGTGCCCGGAGGGAAATGGAGTCGCTGAAGAAGGAGCTGGAGGAAGAGCTGAAATCCAGCACCGAGGACCCGAGGAGCCACGCGTGGTACCACGGACCGCTGGGGCGAGAGGTACTGCACGAGAAAACACCGGAACGCTGACCTTCAAGCGGGTCGATGCTGAAGGTCAACACGACCCAGGCGTCCTTCAAACGGGTCGTGTCCTGACCTTCAGCATCACCTGGGTCGTGATGCTGAAGGTCACACATACGCGTGTCGCCTCACACACACACACACACACTGACTTGTCTCCAGGCTACAGAAGCTCTGCTGGAGCAGGACGGCGACTTCCTGGTCCGGGACTCAAGCTCCGCCCCCGGGGACTATGTCTTGAGCTGCTTTTGGAGCGGGCCGATGCACTTTAAGATCATACGCGTGATTCTGCGTCCTAAAAAGGTTTGTGCGTGTTTCTTCTCTCTGTGCGTGTTTTTGTTGTTGTTGCGTGTTTCTTCTCTCTGTGCGTGTTTTTGTTGTTGTTGCGTGTTTCTTCTCCCTGTGCGTGTTTCTTCTCTCTGTGCGTGTTTCTTCTCTCTGTGCGTGTTTTTGTTGTTGCGTGTTTCTTCTCTCTGTGCGTGTTTTTGTTGTTGTTGCGTGTTTTTTCTCCCTGTGCGTGTTTTTGTTTTTGTTGTTGTTGCGTGTTTCTTCTCTCTGTGCGTGTTTTTGTCGTTGTTGTGTGTTCTTATTTGAGAGCGCGTCCCCCCCGCGCCGCAGGGCTACTCCCGCGAGCTGTTCCAGTTTGAAGAGGATCGCTTCGACAACGTCCCGGCTCTGATCCGCTACTACGTGGGGGGGCGCCAGTCCATTTCCCAGGCCTCGGGCGCCGTGATCTTCCACCCGATCACGCGCACCCTCCCGCTGCGCGTCATCGCCGAGCGACACGCCGAGCCCGCCGGCAGGGAGAGACGCACCGACTCCAACAACAGGCGCAGCTTCAGCGCCACGCACGCCGACGCGCTGCAGCTCATCAACCCGCTGCTGAGGTGGGAGGAGCCAGAAACGTGTCGTTTCACAAGTACGCGCGCGAACGTTCTGATGAGTTGTTGTCGTGGGCAGGAGCGGAAGTCAGCCCGCCAACCTGGAGAACCTGGGCCGGGGGCCGTCGCTGCAGTCTGCCCGATCCGACGGCAACCTGCCAACAGGTGCGTTATAGTAAACACGCAACCATCGCGTGCGTGTGTGCGCGTCACCGCTAACCGCTCATGTCCACTGGGGGGGGGGGCTGGTTGTGTGTTCCTCTCCCTCATCCAGGTGTGCCACGGAACATTCCGTCATCAGACGCCGGCCCCGCCCCAATCTCTACCGTGTTCCGTACAGGCAGCGAACCCCTGTTGAGTCCCCGCCCACGACACACACGCCCCGCCCATCTAGGTAGCAGGCACACACCCCCCTCCCCCCCCACATGTATTTATTACTTCTCCTTCTCTGAATGACGCGAATCCCTCCCCCCACGCCTGCAGGTGGGGGTCCAACACTGCGAGGTTCGGATGGACAGCTGAACTCCAGAGCTCCCCCTAAACCCCTCAGGGTGTCGGCCATCTTCCCAAACGCCGTCCCTCCCCCGCCGGCAAACCGGGTCGTTGACCCCGCCTCTTTTTACGACGAGCTTGTCGTCCAGGTAAAGAACACGTCACAAATCAGCTCCTAGACGGGGAGTTTATGACCACTTCCTGTTGCGTCCAGGTGCCCCAGTCCAGGCGGAAGGGTCACGTGGACCGCCTGCGAGCGGAGGAGAAGTGGCAGAGCCGGGCCCGCCTCACAGAGACCTCCTTCGGGTTTCTGGAGGCGCAGAATGATGAAACGTCACCGCAGCTCCCATCACTGCCCCGGAAGAAGAAGACGGCGGCGGAAGAAGAAGACTGGCATTTTGAAAAGCCGCATGTTTGTATAACACAGATTTTATTCTACGTCTTTGAAGTACCTTCAAACGTGTTTAACTAGATATATTTAACTAGATTAGGGTTGTTGGGTTTGTCAGAAACAGGCCAGATAACGAATTGCTTGATTGAGAATGAAACCGGCCCGCAAACTAAAAATGATTTATAGCTGCAGCAGTGATGTCATAATGTAAACTAATAAACTAAAGTTCTATCCTGCTATTAATGAGGCCGGTAAATACTTCACAGGAATGTTGTTTTGTTTTGAATCAGGAGCTAAAATGTGTTGCTGTTATTGCCTCTCCCGGCCACCAGGGGGCAGGGTGACACCGCCTGGGGGCTGTTCAGAGGTCAGCTCCTCTGGTTATGCTCTGACATCCTTCTCTCACCGACAGGTCGAGCTGGAATCCTGTTTCCAGCTGGACCAGTTCGACTCGCTGCTCTTACCGGAGAACAACCGGCCCCTGGAGCCCGGCGTCCTGCTGGCAGTCAAGGAGCTCTTCAGCCAATCAGACGCCGCCACCCTCGCCCTGCACATGCTCAGCGTCGACTGCCAGGTAGATCCTGTAGATCCTGAAAAAAAGAATCTTTTATTTCATCATTGATGAAGTCCAACTTGTAACGCTGCACGTGGCGCTGCAGGTGGCGCGCATTACCGGGGTGACCGGTGAGCAGAAGAGGATCATGGGAGTTGGATCGGGGCTGGAGCTCGTCACTTTGCCACACGGATGCCAGCTGCGACAGGACTTACTGGAAAGGTGAACGAGACATGACATGTTTTATAGACCTCACTTCAGTTCACTCACATTTAGTATAAAACAAAGCTATTGATCTGATTATTGATTCGATGTGCTGAAAACATTCACATTATTTATTCTTTGTAGGCATCACCTGATAGCGCTGGGCGTGGCCGTGGACATTCTGGGCTGCACCGGCACCGTCAACCAGCGCGCGACTGTTTTACATCAATTCATCTTACTGGCTCAGGCCCTGAAAGACCACGCCCACGACCTTTACTCCTTCTCGGCTGTGATGAAGGCTCTGGAGATGCCTCAGGTGTGTGTGTGTGTGTGGGGGGGGGGGGGGGGGGCAGGCAAAGACAAGAAAACACTCCTCAAAGTTGACTAACGTTGGTGCGTGGATACCTGCAGGTCACGCGGCTGGAGATGACGTGGCAGGTGCTGAGGCGGAACCACACGGAGAGCGCCGTCTTGTTTGAGAAGAAGCTGAAGCCCTTCATGAAGTCGCTGAACGAGGGAGACGGTGAGTGTGTTCTGGGTCTGCGTCCGGTTCGTCTGCGGCTAAAAGGCTCACCTGCTCCCCGCAGACTCCGGCGTGCGCGGGCCCGTCGCCATGCCGCACCTGGTTCCTCTGCTGATGCTGATGGAGGGCGAGGACCCGGTGGAGGACAGCGAGCGCGGCTGCCAGCTCCTCTACAACGTTCTGCAGGCGGCGCGCATCACGGCGCTGCACGAGCAGAGCTACCAGCAGCACGCGCGCTCTCTGCTCACGGGTACGCGCACGTTTTATTCTGGGCTCATCGAGCGCTTTGCTCCGGGCGCGATACTGACCGCTATCGATCACGCCGCTCACGCAGGAGGCCTGGAGCTGATTCCCGAACTGCTGGAGGCCTTCCGGACCGAGTTCGCCCTGCGGCTGTTCTGGGGTCAGTCCGGCGCGGCGGCTGCGAGGCAGGAGCGCCACGAGAAGTTCGACAGGATTCTGTGCGTCCTCTCTGATAAACTGGAACCCGTGGAGAGCATCTCGCAGGAGCCCGACCCGCTGACCTGAGCCCGGCGGGCTCGATTCTCTCCCGAGATCAGAATCAGAACTTTCTTCACTCGGAAGCAGAGATGAAAGTTGAACTGTTTTTATTTGAGCCTCTGCATGTTGCAGATAAAGAAAAGTTTTAGACACGTGGCTGCTGATATACGTTGGATCGGTTCCTATCAGAGACTCGCTGGGTTGGTTTTATTTTTCCACGTTAGGAAATCTGACAAGCTGACCCTGAAATGATTCTTCTGTTTACGTCTTTATGCGCATTTCTCACTCCCCACAACTTTTGTCAATCCATCTTCATTCGTGCTCGTTATCCTGAGGACAGACGAGCCGGCTTCCAAATGCAATAAAAGCTTATTTTTCATGGCCGCTTTCTCCTAAATGATGCAAAGAAACACGAAGGACAAGATTAGTTTTCTCATTTCCATTTATGACTCAAAAGATTCACGTAAATACATTTCCTTTCTAAAAATGGATCATACAACAAAACCCCTTAAATGTGGAGCGAAGGACAAAGATGGAGCGAAAAGATAAACCTGGAGCAACATTTTTAAAGCACCTCTGCTCAAACACACGTGCTGCTTCCTCCTCCATGCCTGAGCTACGCTGTGCATGCAGAGCTTGATATACTACAAGCCTGCTTCCACACGCATGCAGTGAAAGAACACGTTTCCTTTTTCCACAGACAAAAAAATGGTTCAAATAATTGAATATTTGTACGTCTTAAGATGCATCTGGAGCCGCTCTGCGAACAGTCCGGTCTGATTTTTCTCAAAAAGTGCTTCAAGTTCATCAATTTTGGCAGTGAGGAGCCCAATCTTTAAAAAAAAAAAAACTACAACCATGGCGTTCGGATGAGAGTAAAAATATCAAGAGTCCGATTTAGAGGTCTGGTGGCTCAAGACCTAAAAAGCTGCTGTTCATGTAAAAGCAAGATGTGTAAGAAATGTGTAAACAGTCTAAGAAGAACCAGTTAAATAATTAGGGCTAACTAATGAATGTATTCTTGTTATCCACTCTAAACGTCAGCCTGTAATTTTACACCTAAGGCCCCCCCCCCTCCCCCTCCCCCGCTCCTCACCCGATTCCATTGTAATCCCGTTTTGTTGTCTGAGGCAGACGTAAAAATAATATGGGTAATATATTCTCTATATTTTGTACGCTCTCTATAGAGTAGTGGTTTTAATCCAGATGTTAGTCACAACAAAAACACCCTAAAAAAAATCACATTATGGTGTTAAAAAAATACTAAAATAAAGTTCAGCAGTTTATTAGAAACGACAACAAGAGGGTCAAGTGAGTGGATATAAGAGCGCCGAGACGCGTAGCTTCGGGCTACTGCGATGCGAGAAGTCGTCACGTTAAGGCGCGACTAAAACGTTCAGGTATACATTCAGGAGTTTGGCTTTAAAAGCGCTTAAAGGGTTAAAAGCGAGAGCGAGCGACGGCGGCGTCAACCTCGATGGCGAGCGCCGCGACTCGCTTTCATCTGGCCGAGATAAAAGATGCAGAGAAAAGCTCCAATTATCAAGGATGGCTGCGTCCTGTGCGTGTGCGTGTGCGTGTGTGTGCGTGCGTGTGCGTGTGTGTGTGCGCGCGTGTGCGTGCGCTACGGGCTGATTTGGACATACGACGACGGTATGTAGCCCTTCTCTCCAGTCGCTCTGAGGACTCTCATCCATCCGTCTCCCGTGTCCACCTCCATCACACTCAGCTCCTCGCCCTCGCCGATGGAAACGGTGTCCTTGCTGTTGCCTGGCGACGACAGACGCAGCAGGAGACATGAGCGACTGAACTAAAAAAAAAAAAAAGGAGCGAGTTCTGGACGCCGGCGCTCAAAACGGACCTTCGAAGGTGTACAGGGCCGTGCACTGGCCGATGGGCGCCTCCTCGTCCTCGTACTCGTCGAAGTCCATGTAGATGCTCTGAGGATGGTCGGCCGCTACGTCTCTGGAAGGGCAACGCCCCCCCCCAGGGAAGACGTGAGAAAAGCAAACAACGTTCGGACATCGTGCTGAAAGCGCTTCTTACACGTGCTGAGTGTTGTTGTTGATGGCGTTGGACGACTCCTCCCCTCCCACCGCCTCCGACAGCCACGTCTGCAACACGCCACACGCTCAGAACACACTCGCTCTACCTTCAGCCGTCACCAGGGCGCGCTTCGCTTGGGGGAACCTCATATTTGGTGAGCTCCCCCCTCAGGCGGCCGACGTCCTGGCTGGTTTCTGTGATCTGAGGTTCCAGGCTGGACGGGTCGCCCATCTGTGGATTCTGCTCGTACACGCCCTTCATCTTCTCCAAAGCGTCACTGGGGGGGGGGGGGAACAAATGTTTCTGCTTTAGCGATGCAGGCTTTCATGAAGCTAACCCCCCCCCCCCCTTTGTGCAGAACAGCTGATAAGAAGAAGACTAGATGAAGGAGTTTCAGGACTTAGATCCTGCAGGGTCAGGCCGTGGTCGGTGATGTCATCACCTTTGGTCCTGCAGCTTCTGCAGCTCTTTGGCGATGTCGTCGATCTTCGCCTGCAGCCTCTTCTTCCTCTGCTCCGGGGGAAGGTGGGAGAAGTCTTCCGCTGCAGGCGGCTGCACGTAACACAGCACACACACACACAGAGACAGTTTCAAGCGTCGCGGATCGGACCGCCTCATCAGAGCTCGCCACCAGATGTCCCTCCTCCTCCTCGTCTCTCGCTCGAGTCCACAGAGAATGAGCCGAAGCCCGCCCGAGATGTCGACGCTGCCAGCAACAGAGGGCGACGTCGAGGAAAAGGGACGCCAGCGGAAAAGAGAGAGAGCGGGTGAGGAGCGAGAGAGCTTAGAACCTTTATAACATAATCATGTGAAAGCCAGCGTCGGACTTCGCTGCCGTGAGAGAGTGCGTTTCTACTGCGGGGCCACACCCATTTAGGTCAACCTCAGTAGACAGGTGACCCAGGTGACCCAGGTGTCATGTGATCGGTCACCGGAATAACAGACCAAAATAAATCAGCTTTATATGTGGGCGTGGCACCGCAGCACAAAGACCCGGTTCCCTGCTCTGGAACAAAGAACATCAGCGCTGTTCCCTGAACAGGAAGCGTGCCCGGTACAATGAGAGTCACGTGACCTTGCACCTGGCCAGGTAAGGTCACAAGGAGCCCGGTCGTTTGAGAACAGGGAAGCATCACAGCAAACAATAGACAAATCAAACACACACATTCCCTCCTGGCTGGAGGCAACAATCGGGCAGCAGGTGTGTTATTTAAGCAGCTTTTACCGGCCCAGCGTGTCGGACTCCAGGTTCCAAACATGAACAAGAAGGTCCTCTCTAGAGCTTTTAGTTTGTTCCTTCTGGGCTGCCGTAGGCGAGGGAGAGGACGCGCTCCCCATGCAGGGCAGGATCCAGCTCAGGTAAACCAGGTTCAAATGGATAAAGACCAACTGAAAGCCATTTTTGAGAAGCGGCCGATCGGGATGAATGAATCTCATTTGTGGGGGCGGACCCCCGTCAGTCCGACACGCCGGGCCTCTCAGCCCTCCCTCTGTTCAACCATAACCGGCGTTACCGTCTGCTTTTCAGGTTGGGGTGTCTAGATGGGGAGAAGGGAACACGCGGGGTTAGGAACAAACACACTGCAACAGAAACACTCACAGTGTGGTACAAGTTTTTAGAAATGCCAATATCCAGGCACAACCCCGAATCCAACACCTGGAAGACATGCATAAACACAACCTGATCATTTCCTCGTCCTTCGTCACAGTGAACACAGCAGTAAGAATTCAGGTCGAGCCCGAGGAAAACCGTTGCGGATCTACAAACGGAAGGTCGAACCAATCCGGGCAGGACATCAAGAACGGCGTCTCTCATCGGAGACCGACGTCCTGCTAATGCTAATCAGGAAAGACACACTTTATTCCCGATTCAAGCGAGAATAAGCTGGATCAAACAGCCCGGGACCGGCTTGATGTCTGAAGCTGGACCCCCCCCCCCGTCCCCCCGTCCCCCTACTATAATGACACCGGAACCCGAGCCGGTGATGTCACTGCGCTGCTTTTCTTTCCTGAACTGAGACAGAAGGGAAGGCAGCAGCTCGGTGGGAAGGAAGGAGAGGGTTGTTGCTATCTGTGGGAAAGGGGGATGGGAGGGGGGGGGGGCAGGAAGCAGAGGAAGGGAAAAAAACGGGCGAGCGAGTCCAACAGATGCAGGAAAAATACTGTAAAAACAGTTGAAGCGAGAGCAAGAGGTGTTCCGGGGCAAGTCTGTGCAGCCGACTGGAATCAGAACGAGCCCCCGAGGGCGGGGGGGCAAGACGAGAGCGGAATGCGTGCCGAGGTTCACGCGTATGTTTGTTTTGACTTACGGTCCTTTACAGCAATTACTGGAGCGGCGGTTGAAAACGGCTGGAGGTTAAAGGTCAGCTGCAGCGCGGTGACACGACCTGAGAACGTCTTATGTAATTACTACGCGGAGCAAAAGCATGGCACCTATTAAAAGCTGATATTTATTATTTGTCATGAATCACACGATGCAACACGAGCACTTTATTTTCTAATCAATAACGATGAATGATCAGCATCACCGACACCCCCCCCCCCCCCCCCGTTTCAGTAACCTTTGCTGAAACAGTACGCCGCCCGGCTGTAAAACCTAAATAACGCTTAAAATAAAAACAACTTTCTTCGTCTTTAAACTCACCTTGTGCTTCTTGCCGAAGGGCCAAAGCTTGGCTCGCACTTTGGGTGGGTTGAGACTG